>NC_056729.1:287770940-288050940 GCF_019279795.1 Protopterus annectens | reverse complement strand
AACACATAATGACAGATGTGCAGCAATCACATAGCAAATAGACCACATGCATATATGAAACCACAGTGGCCCTTAAAATGGCATGCTTGTGACATTGTCCGTAACAGGCCAGCAATGATAGTACCCCCACAGGGAACATGGCTACAAACACATAGCATAAAGCATGGTACAATACGATATATGTCCCAATGATAGGTAAGCTATAGCCATACCTACTGAGTCATGTGAATAGTTTGCTGTCAGAGATATAGTGGGGGGGAGGCAGAGATGTGTATTAAGAACTATGATAACCTTGCTGTATGAGTTACTCAGACCTGTTTCCATCTTTATGTCTTTCAGGCAAAATGTCACATGGCAGATTACCTGTCTATTCAGAGGACGAAAATGAGGTCATTATTAACCACCTAGTACAGCACTACCAGGTGCTGTTTGGCAGGACAGCCCATGAGCAGCAGGAGCAGACCACCCTGTGGCATGATCTAGTCCACAAGGTCAATGATGTCGGCCTGCATAGCAGTTATGAGCAGGTCCAGAATCATTGCAGCAACCTGCTTCGCAATGCCCATCGGCATGCTGCTGCAGTCCAGGGGATCACCTCATGATGGGGGGGGTCATGTCATCCATCCCCCCAACACGTGTTGAGGAGCTCCTCGCCAGCCTTGTGGCACCTGCTCACCTGCACACACAACTGGCAGAGAGTATAGTGGAGGTGGGTGTTACCAACACACTGGCAGAGGAGCATGCAGGTAAGGCCACAGGGCACATCAGTAGACTACTGTTGTGTACCCATCTGCATCTGTACAGGTAGATCATCCATATGTGAGATGACATATATATATATATATATAGTCTGTTGCTGTGTAGTAGTAATAAACAGATGTGCATAAGCTGTAGTATTGTGGACTTATACTTTTGTACTGTAATGTTGCACCCACCCTGTACCAATGCCACAGCTGTGGCTACTAACATCACATCTCTCATACACTTATGTAGGTCCCTCTGGTATACCACCAAGGCAGCAGCCTGTAGCTGGTGAGTATGGTTTATGTTCATGCTTGCCAATACACCAGTCATGTAATGGCTATGCTATATTCCATGCACACATCTAACACACCTACCCATAATGCATGCCATACATGTTCATGTATTCTTGCTGTTAACTGCACTGCATCACAGTGGTGAACATGATGGCGTATTTGAAGGGTATGTCAGACATCTGTAATATAACTAACATCCTGTCATTGCACATGTGTCCACAGAGATGAACATAATGGTGGGACAAATGGCCTACAGTAGGGACATGTGTGAAACATCACCCTTATACAATGCTACAACAGTGTATATACCAGTATTACAATGGCAACTGTTACAGATCTACACTATGGAATGTCATAATACTGCAGTCCACAACCCTTAAAACCTGCAATGTGGTCCCAACATGAGCAATAAGTGTGTAATACAGAATCGTAGGTTAGGGCAGCAAATATGGGGAATACATACCTTCACAAACACTGGAAGCATATGTGTGCACACACTCCAGATAAAATATAGTAGAAGTAGCTGTTGATGTACTGACTGTATGCATTTGTCATTGAAATGCACCTTTCAGCAAGTACACGTCCCCAGTGTCACACCACATATTGGTCTACTGTCCAAGATGTTTGGCCATCAAATGTACACACTTACCTGCAACAGAAACAGCTGTGGCTTGCACACATCTTACATGACATGGCATGGGCCCCATACCGAACAGGTAGCATCCATGAGCTGGACATATAGCCTTATCTCACCATTGCATATACCATGGCAAACAGTGCAGACAGTCATTTATGTGGCAAGGGTGTATGGGACAGGAATGTTGTAGGAAATAAACAGATGGCCATCCAAGACAGATGATGTCACATGTAGCAAGCTGGTCATGTGTGCTGCCTAGTAACATGCCACAACACTGAGGGGGTTGCAAGAATGTCTAGCAAGTACTGGCTGTGCAGTACCCATGTCAGCAATTGCCTGGACTCTGAAAGCGTGTGGCCTATGGGTTAGGGTAATCAGATGTGACAGTTGCACCACAGGAAACATCAGCCAGGCCTCTCTACAGGTAGTGTATGCATAATGTACCATGACCACATTGGAAACCTAGAGACAGTATCATGTATGATACATGTGCTGCACAACCAACGCCTCAACCCCACCTCAGGCCCACCATCCCCATCTATACTGTGACGGTGCCAGTGTACACCTCTATGTTTGCCATTCATTAGCTGGGACTAGGCTGTTACACGTGGTGTTCAGTGTTTGGGACACTGCGAACTGACACACATGTGTAGGCCATAGTTTTCAAGCATCTGCAAAAAGGCTGAAGGTGGGGAGGGGGTGTCATCATGACACAGCAGTGCACTGCAGCAGGGATCCTAAGGATGCTACAAATGGCTGTATCTGCACACAGTCAGGGTCAGAAACTGTGGCAGACATAACCCTGACTCCACAGCAATACTGACGGCAGTGTGTGAACTCCAAGGGATGTGCACATGAGTTCATCTTGCAATCATGCAGAGTTGGGGGACATGTGTAGGGTAGACTGACCATATACTATCAAATGCAGATGGCCCATGCTAGTATATCCCTGCCAGGAATAGTGACTGCTGTAGTACACATAACAGTAGGTGCAACAAACTGTCATGATAAGGGCATGCACACAAATGCACCCACGAAGTGTATGCATCGTGGTCAGCATCAACACAACTAACACATTTGTTAGACACTGCATTTGAATGTACAGGACATATGTCACATATCAGGCTCATATAAAGTTAACATATGCAGTGATGTGGTCCTATGCCATATCAAGAAAGAGGACAACATATCATTAAGGGTATGTACACTCCCTATAGCCACAGTAAGGATTGACGGTCACAAGTGTAATAGTATCATATTGGTCATACATGCACTGCTGATGTTGAGATCTGTAAATCAGACATCAGGCATTCACAAATGACATCTGTCCACATATCATCCCAAGTATGTGCCAGGCAAACACATAGGGGCTGTGAGCATTAGAGCAGACATAACTGACACAGTAATACACATTCAGCAATGGTGTGTACACCTGTGACGTAAGGTGCACAGTACATGACAGGGTGCAGAACAGGTGGACAGCAATACTGTGTACATGGGTGCACTGTTTTCCAGGGGAAGGGGCATCACCTACTAACACAGCCCATGCATCACACACATGTATACTGCTGCTAGCATGAATTGACTATAGCTGCACTGCATGCTGTTGAGTACCATATGTTATGCATGTTGACAGATGGGTAATGGGAGGTCTGTGTGTACTATCTTTGTGCAACCTCGCCTGTAGGTGTGTGTATGTTTGGGGGGTTATTTTGCCTGTAAATGCAATATAGTGGAGTGGAAGCGGGTTGATGCATGTAGGATGTGTGTGTGTGTGTGTGTGTGTGTGTGTGTGTGTGTGTGTGTGTGTGTGTGTGTGTTTGTGTGGGTGTCCATGTATGCACATGTGTGATTGTGGGGTTGTTCATACATCAGTACTTCCCTTTGGAATCATGCAGTGCATGGACATGGACTGACACATGAGACACTAGGAATACTTGTCGGATATGTAATCTCAGGACAGCTGATAGTATAATAAGGTCTGTAGCATGAAACATGCATTGGTAGGGAAATGAGACACCAGGAATACTGTTAAGATTGCAATCAGCGGAAAGGTGAACGACTACCCATGTGTGCAGCACTACAGATGCATTGGGGAATTACTAGACAACACCAGGGAGTGTATCCATATATTACTGTTGTCCACATAAGTTTATTGAACAGCAGATCTTGCATCTACTGAGCAATAGTTACGTATGACACTCCAGTGCGTGACATTATTGAGTGAACGTAGCAACCCCTAACATATGGGGGCCATGATCACGATGTCCGGACATACCCAGGGTAAACAGTGGATGACAGCAGTGAGTCCTTGTAAAACCTACTCCAATCAAGTCAAAAAGATAATGGAGTAACAGGTCATATGTTGTGATCACTTGTCTAGGCATTTAGAAGAATGATACATTAATGAGTGGTATTAACGAGTGTATGTTACCAAGTGTGATGCAGGATGGGGAACTTATGTGAATAAACTTGGAGAGTGTGTGTGTGTGTGTGTGTGTGTGTGTGTGTGTGTGTGTGTGTGTGTGTGTGTGTGTGTGTGTGTGTGTGTGTATGTGTGTCTGTATATGTGTGTACTGTTATGCAATGCCATATAGGTCTTAAAGTGCATTTTTTGTTTGCCCCTCACAGGTGGCGAGGTGGGTCAGGGTCCTTCCTGCATGCAATCTGATGTTGGTGTCCATACAGACACCGAAAATAATGATAGATCTGTTGAGGCACAGGCAGGGTTGTCAGAGGCTGAAACTGTACCATTGTTTGACATTCCTCTGTTATCCACCCCAACCCTGCACACAGTCACAGTGCCTATAGATACCTCAACACCAGTGGCCATAGCAGAGGGACAGTTGGCGTTTGGTGGTAGTGCATAGGAGAGTGTGGTATCTATGCCTACTGTGTCTGGACACAGCAGGCATAGCCAGCAGGGCACCATATAGGCAGATGTACCAGGGTGCTCATGGGAGGGCCGCTGGTCATCATGCTCCTGGCAGAAGTGCCACAACTGGTACCACCAGATGCATGTTTCATACTGCCATGGGGGGGCAGGCATGTATGGAACTATACACCAGACAGGGTCTGAGGCTGCAGAGAGCTGTTTTCTCATCTGTAAGTGACAACATCCATGAACTTGCAGGTGCCCTCTGTGATTATACCGAGGTCATGGATAGACATTTGGGTGAGATGGTGGGCCTCATCGACCATGGCTTGTCTGTGCTAAAACATCTGGTGAGACTGGGGCGACAGCCACGTGGACGTAGGCCAGCAACACCAACATCTTGCGGTCAACATGGACATGCAAGGACACCAAGCAACTCCCGTAATGGCAGTACCAGACCCAGCACTGCAGGAGGGGTGCTATCCACACCACACCACAGCAGGCCACATGCACATGGCCCTAGCCAGCCCCAGGAGGGACCTGGTTCCAGCAGACATATGTCATCATCAGGGGAGAGTAGCACATCAAGGCCTGTACCTGGTCATGCCCATGGAACCCCTGGCAGGCACAATCTGTGTGTCCATGGCCAGAGACGGTGAACTGCACAATCTGCCAGGTATGGTCTGCAGCTGTCCAAGAAACACCTGTATAGGGCATCCACATGGCAGAACTGTGTGCATGTATACCCACACACTATATAAACCCACCTAGGGAAACCCTATACCTACACACACCACATCACCATTCTCATCTCAGCAAATTACACCCCTCATCTACACACATGGTGTCAAAGGTGTGGCACACCCTAGGTCTCTGGCAAACCAACAACACACCCTGTGCATATGATGATACCTGTGCCACATCCCTGTTATCCATAACATCGATGCAGGGATAGGCTAATATGGTTTTGATGCATACGGTGACTGTACTACAGTGTACCAATGTACTGCTATGTAACATGTTGTCAGCAGTAATGTTTAATGCTTACATGTCAGGTAGTGTAGCTATCCAGCCATGATGCATTATGGCTGTTAGTAACACTGAGTGATGTGGTCTCCATAATGTTATTCATTTCTGTTGTAGGTGTATATGTGTCAGCAGGAGGATGGTCTGCTGTCATATCTCACAAGTGGTATGGCACTGTGGTGACACCAAGGCTGTGCCATATCCTGGGTACAGTTGAACACATGTCACAGGTCTGTATAACAGATGTTATGTGATCCGATCTCGCCTACATTCTGAAAGATGGGTTCGGAGCCGATACCTCGGCTCGACCGCACGCTTTATGCTATAGAGCGAGGCCTCTTATTGGCTGAGCTTTCTTTATCCCAGGATGCACCACCACTAATCCCCCAGATCTCGTTTGCCGCTTACAGAGCTTGGACGTGGTCTCAACATTGGCTGGGCTAAGTACTATATTAATAGTAACTTTTCCTGTCAGAAATTTTCTTTTTTTCAACCCAAAAGCTGTTTTAACAGCTATTATTTGTGTATGAGTGTGTTTCTTGGTGATTTATTGATTTTTACTTGAAATTTCCTGTCAGAGAATATTCCTTTCAGTCAGAGGGGCCTTCACTGTTCTAACTGCTTTATTGGTTGTGTGTGGGTCAAGTACCCATTTGAGTTAAAGGGTTTTGACCCTCCTTGCTTTCTTTCTTTCTTTTTTTCTTACTGTAAAAAAAAAAAAAAAAAGGGAAAAGTTTCTCTTTCAGTATTTATATATTGGTTGGCATATTTGTTGTACCTGTATCCTAAGCTGTTTAAAATTTACTGTTGTTCCTGTTTTTTTACAACTATGTCTAAGGAACATAAACCATCCGGTTTTAAGAAGTGCACGAGGTGTGGATTTAAAATGTCTATTACGGACACCACCTCGTGCATCTATTGTCTTGGCCATACATCTCCAAGAATCCTGCAGTGTGTGCCATGCGTTTTCCTCTCGAGTCCTCCAGGAGAGGAAAACAAATTAATCCTTAGAGGATTAATCAAGCCTTCTTCGAGGAGGCTTTATCTTCCTCTCCTTCTTCTAAGAAGAAAGCTTGACTCCGACCAGTCAGTCGGAGCCGACGGCTAAGAAAGGCAAGCAGACTTCTCCATCGGCTCCACGGACTTCGGAGCCGAGGTCGAACGGTCTGCCTCGATGCCTCCTACCACGACCCCTCTGGTTTCGGAGCCGAGGTCTGGAGCATCGAGGCGGGTCATCCTCATCGGCTCCACTGATATTGGAGCCGATAAGGTCATCGGCTCAGACACTTCCCCTTGGAGCGAAGTCTTTATCGGGCCGAGAAATTTCGGCGAAGGCTTCCTCGAGCCGATAATAGTGGAATCCTTTCGAGCCGATCCCCAGGCCCTTGAGCCGATGGAGAAATCGGTTCAGGCCCAGTCGGTATCCTCGAGATCTTCCAGGATGTCTGATTCGACATCGACAGGGTACTCCTTCGACTCTTCCAGTCTCCGGTGTTCCAAAGATGGTTTTGGCTCCAGCCCATTTGGCTTCGGAGCCGATGGTCCACTCCCTTACAGTTCTTCCTCCTCCAACAGCTTGGCACCGTTGGAGCGGGTGTTGGTGGAACCAGTGGAGGTGTTAGGGTCAGACCCGACCCTTGCTCCGACTCCGGCTCCTGGGTCGGAGTTCAGTGCACGGACTTCTTCCTTCGGCCCTAGGGAGGCTTGGGATTGATGCCTTGGTCCCAAGTCTTCCTCTTGGTACGTCGGCGGCGGGAGTACCGTCTACTGTCGTGGCCACGGAGGGGGGAGCTTCCCAGGGTTCTGGTGGTCCCGCCTTCAGGGCTATAAGGAGTGCTCTAGCCAAATCTTCTTTGGCCACCTCCACAGTTTCCTGGCTCCTTCCTAATCTTGGAGACTGGGTGTTGGCAGTTCCCCTGTCAGCAGACAGCGGAGCCCCTGGGCCTCAGGTTACCCCGCTGGGGTTTCTCCCCCTCTTGGAGGTCCTTCTGAAGCCTCTTCAGATGAACCTCCCAGGAAGAAAACGTGCAAGAGGAAGCACGTTGACTCTCCTGATGAGTCTTTGACATCTGACACCGATCTCGATGATGCAGAGGGGTCCCCAAGTCGTCCTCGGATGATGTCTCCTTTGCAGACATCCTTGAAGCCCTAAAACAACGAGGTGGCTGGCAGTCCAAACCTCCCTCTGCTGATGAGTCGGTGTTCCTGAAGGCCTTGGCTCAGCCCTCCGCCTCCTGGGTGTCTCCGCCCTTGACGAGCTCTTGGATTTGATCTGTCGGGCGTGGGAACACCCGGACTCTGTGGAACCGGTGCCAGCTCGTCCAAACAAATTTCTTTCAGCACCCCCAGATAGAGAGTTCCTCACGAAAGGTGTGGCTGTGGATGCTATGGTGGTGGCATCTGCTACACAGCAGGATGTAGCAGAGGCTTCTACGTCCATCCATCCTCCTAATAAGGAGTCTAGGAGCATGGATCGGCACAAGCGCACCCTTTGTTCAGCGGCCTTTACTTTGAGGTCTCTGAACTACCTAACGCACTTTACGAGATTCCAGAGGGATCTGATTAAGGAGCTATCTGATACCCTCTTAGGTAACCTGCCTGAGGAGCTGGCCCAGACGGTTGGATCTCAGCTGGCTATGATGTCATCCATCTCGAACTCGTCCATGAGGCTCATCTCGTATGCGGCCGAGGCGGTAGTAGAGCGGCAGGTACAGGCATTGCACTACGGAGGCAAGCCTGGCTTTGCCTGTGTCATTTTGCGGAGGCCTTCAAGTCTTCATTCGCCGACGCCCCATTTGATGGGTCCTCCCTGTTTGGGCCCAAGGTGAAAGACACACTTACCCGCTGTGAACAGGAGGGTAAGACTCTGACTGCCGTAGGGCATGATTTTCCACTCCCTTCGGCCTTATTCCAAGGCTAAAAGAGGAGGAAGATGTGGTTCGGAGATCGCAGAAGTCTTACTCCTCTCAGCAGGAAGGTTCCCCTCCAGAGGCAGAGGAGGGGAAATTCATCAGGAAGACGCCGTCCCAGAGGCGGCAGAGGCCCCCGCAACACTGGAGACCACGAGTCCTTTCGTGGCTCCTCAACTTTTCATAGTCCCTGAGGGATTGCCCGGCTGCGCTGCTCCGGAGCCAGTCGGGGGTCGTTTTTCGAAGCACCTAAAGGCCTGGGAAAGGATCACTCAGGACCGATGGGTGCTTCGAATTATCGCCGGAGGTTACACCATCCCATTCTGTTGTCCCCCCCCTCAGTCCAAAAGAATCCCGGACCCGCAACCCAGTCAACGGGATACCGCAGCCATAGAAATTTCAAAACTGCTGCAAAAAGGAGCCATCCAACCAGTCCCCGCAGACCAGATCGGATTAGGGACTTACTCAAGATTCTTTTAGTGCCAAAAAAGACCGGGGACTTGAGGCCCATTTTGGACCTAAGCAACTTAAACCGTTCAGTCAAGAAGTCCAAGTTCCAAATGGTCACTTTACAAACCATTCTCCCGTTGTTGGAGAAAGGTGTTTGGATGTGCTCCATAGACCTCAAGGACGCCAGATTACCATATCAAAATACATCAAACGTCCAGGAGACACTTGCGCTTCAGCCTAGGAAGCAGTCATTTTCAGTTTCAGGCGCTGCCCTTTGGTCTCACCACAGCCCCAGGGTGTTCACCAAATGCTTGGCAGTAGTGACTGCTCACTTGAGGAGTCTAGGATTCCAGGTGTTTCCGCACTAGACGACTGGGTTCTAAGTGCCACCTCAAACCATCTACTTCTAGAGGGGCTGCAGGCCACAACATCACTCGGCAAGTCCGTAGGAATCACCTTCAATTGGCCAAAGTCTGTGTTACGGCCATCTCAAAGGATAAAATTCATAGGGGCAGAGATAGATTCAAATCAGATGCGGGTCTATTTACCTGCAGACAGAATTCAGATCATACAAAGTCAGGTTCGAGCCCTACTCCCCAAGTCCAAAGCCCCAGCCAGAATGGTCTTGCAACTATTGGGATCGATGTCTGCCACAGTTCTGCTAGTTCCCTTGGCAAGGTTACATGAGAATCCTCCAGTGGCTTCTCTCAACTCAATGGTCCTTTCAGGAACTCCCTCTCAATCATCTAATATGGATCACAAAATCTTGCAGAAGAGACCTTCGCTGGTGGCTAGTGTCTTCCAATTTGGATCAGGGACGACCCTTTGCTCTTCCTCCTCCGGCAGCCACGTTGACCACGGACGCCTCCCAGACTGGGTGGTGGGGGCATTCCCTGGGCAGGTCAGTCCAGGGCAAATGGCATCCGGAAGAGACCTCTCTCCACATCAACATCCTAGAGATGAGAGCAGTACTCCTGTCCCTTCAAGCCCTTCACTGTTACCTCCCTCAGGGCGTAATTGCTGTTCACACGGACAACATGTCAGTTGTCTGGTACCTGAACAAGCAGGGAGGGACCAGATCCTATCCTCTTTGCAGAGAAGCGATGAGGGTCTGGGAATGGGCAATCTCAACCAATCGCTTCCTAGTGGCAACTCACATACCGGGCAAATCCAATGTCGTAGCCGACAGGTTGAGCAGGACCATTCTCTCTCCTCACGAGTGGTCTCTGAACATAAATATTACAAGACAGATTTTCAGCAAATGGGGAGTTCCTTGTTGCGACCTCTTCGCTACTCCTCTGAATGCGAAGTGCAAGGATTTTTTCTCCCTATCCCCGGCTCCGGGGAAGAGCCCTATGGACGCGTTAGTCCATCCTTGGCCCACCGGCCTGCTTTATGCCTTCCCTCCAGTTCCGCTACTACCCAAGGTAATTCAGAAGGCTTCTCTCTTAGGGAGCAAGATGATCTTAATTGCTCCTTACTGGCCTCATCAAGTCTGGTTTCCCTATCTTCAAAAACATGCTCTGGAAGGTCCATGGTTCCTGGACCAGATCCCAGACCTACTGACTCATCAGTCGGGACTACTACACCAGTCCCTACACACATTAAGATTGATGGCCTGGCTCCTCCTCTTCCAACCATAGTCAGGAGACATGCACTGGACCCAGAGGTAGTGCGCATATTGTCTTCAGCCCACAAGTCGACTACGAAGAAACTTTATTCTAGCAAATGGAAAAGATTTGCTATATGGGCTCAACTCCGGGGCCTGGACCCCATTTCAACTCCCATAGCAGAAGTACTCAAGTTCCTAACCTCTCTTTTCAACCAAGGCTCTTCTGTTTCTACCATCAAAGTACAATTGGCAGCAATTTCTAACTTTCATGAATCCATAGACCCACCTTTAATGAGCAACAGGTTGTGTAAGACCTTCTTGAAAGGTGCTGCTCTATTAAGACCTCCAGTTTCTCATCCTGCACCTCCATGGGATCTGGATATAGTATTACGTGCCTTGACTTCTTCCCCCTTTGAACCGGCAGCTACCTGTGATTTAAAGATTCTATCATGGAAGACAGCTTTCCTAGTGGAAATTACTTCAGCCAGAAGGGTTTCAGAACTTCAAGCTTTGTCAGTAAAACCTCCGTACTTGGTTTTTCATCCAGACAGAGTTTCCCTCAGACCAAATCCTTCTTTTGTTCCTAAAGTCTGCTCTACTTTATGCTTACAACAGTCATTAGAGCTCCCAGTGTTTTTCCCAAAATACTCCAATGAAGCGGAATTTATTTTCCACACACTAGATGTCCATAGGCAGTTACGTTTTTATTTGGATAGGACCAAACAGTCAAGGAATACAGATCAGTTGTTTGTGTCCTTTGCAGAAAACAAATTGGGCAACGCAGTCACAAAGGTCACTATTGCCAAATGGATCAGGGACTGTATTACTCAAGCTTATATTTTTTCTAATGAGGAGCTTTCCACCTCTGTCAAGGCTCATTCTACAAGGGCTATGGCTACTTCGGTAGCATTTCATTCTAAGCTTGCTATTGGTGACATTTGTGCTGCGACTACATGGTCTTCCCCGCATACTTTCATTTCTCACTACAAATTAGATGTGGTATCTAGAGGACGAGCTTCATTTGGTTCCACAGTGCTCAGGAGTGTTTTCCAATGAGCCACCCGGGATTTAGGTGCTAGGGATGCTGTCCCATCTTTCAGAATGTAGGCGAGATCGGATCACATAACATCTTTTAGTTATGTACTCACCATAACTTCAGATGTTTGGGATCCATCTCGCCTACATTCCTAATAACCCACCCTCCTTCCCCCTTCCTTGGAGAGGATATCAGAAGGTCCGAATCCTGTTGTTTCACCTTGAAACATCTAACAATGTTATATAAACAAACTGTGCATGTGTGCATGAATGCGGACAAACAAGATCTGGGGGATTAGTGGTGGTGCATCCTGGGATAAAGAAAGCTCAGCCAATAAGAGGCCTCGCTCTATAGCATAAAAGCGTGCAGTGGAGCCGAGGTATCGGCTCCGAACCCATCTTTCAGAATGTAGGCGAGATGGATCCCAAACATCTGAAGTTATGGTGAGTACATAACTAAAAGTTACTGCCTGTACCACATGGACAGGTGACCCCCCCTGAGACATGTATAATCAGCAACCTGAAGTAGATCCCTCCACATACATGCACACTCTTACTTGACAACACTGGGACTAGACCCCTACCTAGCTATGCAGTGCTACTGAGGTGTGTGGCTTTAATTGCACACATCATACAGTGTTTAGGATGAGGTGTGTTCCAGGTTACATGTTACATGCATAACATCCCCAGGCACATACAGTATGGTAATGGGGGATGTAAGGGTTCACATCAAGATCTAAGGATGTAATGGTGCCCCTCTATTCTTCCCTCATCAGACCCATTATTGAGTACAATGCACCAATTGGAATGTACCTGGCTAGACATCTCCAGCAGCTGGAGAGACCACAGAGGTACCTAACCAAGAGGATTACTGGCCTCAAACAGTTGCCCTTTGCAGCACGATTGAAAAAGCTAAAACTGTACTGTGTTGCATACCACCTTCTCAGAGGTGATCTCTGTCTAATGTACAAAGCCATGTCCAACCCAGAATTGTTGAACATGCTCCATCTTAGCAAAACCAAATCTACTTGAGCTACATGCTCTAGGGATATAAACCTCAACACAACAATGAATAGAACATGCTGAAGGGATAGATTCCCTTCGCAGAGACTTCCCTTACTATGGAACAGGGTCTCGATCTACATAAGTCAGAGCCCCTCACTATCACTCTTCAAGAGGAACCTTGATGAGTGGATGGGTAACAGAAAGTTCACACTGGGGATCACACCAACAGCACTACTAGATAGAGGCCAAGGGTACTAGCTGCTAGTACAAGGGTCTAGGGAACTACTAAAGGGGAGGGGAATACCGCACAATGTGGATGGACTAATATATGCCTTTGGGCAGATAGCCCAGTACCAACCTATGAACCTATGAACCTATATGGACAATACATAGTGTGACATACTATCATATACACATTAACAGACACATAGGCAGACACACATTCAAGAGACCTGGGCCTATCAGTGCTAAATAACTTGTCAGTGTGTCCAATGTGTTACAGGTAGGCTGCACACAGCACATGCATAACTAGGCTGGATTATGTTATCAGTTACCTGTATGGTTGATGGTGACAGTGGTCACCATACAGTGGTACATGGGACATGTACCAAGGCTACCATGGTGTAATAACAGTGTACACAGCACCCACACCCCACTGTGGATATTGCACACACTGGAACCCATGATGATGGTCTGACATACCCACCATCACACATTGACCGGGACTGTGATACAACCCATTGTCCATCCCAGCAGTGGTACTACAGGGATATGCTTCTAATTCACATTCCACAGGCATAGTAGGGTGATACATTGTCATGCCTTGCCTATGGGCAGCAACATCACTATCCATAATACTGTGTGGCAATGCATTTTGTAATAGGAGTATGTGGCCTTGGAATGCTGTACCCTACAGATATGCACACATGCACAAATACACACACTTGCCAGAACTCAGTGGGTATCCCATGCCTATCAACCCATTTGTACAACAGTGTTGTGCTAGTACTGCAAGGCTCAGGTAGCCTTTAGGGAGAGGAGCATAACAGGGTACATATAATGTCTGGTACAGCAGCAGCCACATCTAACTATGGCAATGGGTATTGCAGTGGGTGTGAAGGGCCTCACGGTATTCCCAACTACAGATGTACTAACACACAGACACTGATATCCTCAGTAATGCACACATACACATTTGTCAGTACTGGGGTGCATCACTGCAGGTGGTCATAGGTATGTATCTGGTTATTGTCCATGGAGAGATGGGAAGTGTATGGGATGTATGTACAGTGGAATCGTGCCACTTACCATGTGCCAGCAGGCAATCTATCTACAGACACCACTGTGGTGACCCTCAGGGTGAGAGTGACATGCATCAGCCAATCCTCTGGGTGCCTCCTGCAAATGGCCGGTGAGGTGATCCAGTCGACATATATGCAACATGTATTACAAAACATGGTTAGTGTCTGTGTTGGAGACCTGTACCCAAGCATGTTCTGTTGACTGTGGTAGTGTAGTGGAGGTACCTATGGCATGGGGTGCATACAGGGTGTTGTGTCCTATTTGTGCCAGTTATAACACAGCTGGGCAGGCATGTCAGTGTCAGTCAAGCATAGGTTGCCTCTACGTATCCAAGCTGGATACCTGACATCTGCACATCTGTACAGGGACTAACAGACATCAGCTTGCCAACTAGCTATGCAGTAGGATGAATGTGTTGACAGACAGATGTCTGCCACCAATATATATGCCATTACTACATGTTGGCAGCCCTCACTGACATGTGCTATACAGACAGTAGCCTACAGTTAATTTCCACATGTCAGATCATTATCCAGGAAGGGATATATACTGTGACACAGCTCACACACCAGGAACACAACAGTGAGAACTCAGAGTCCATCTATGCATGCAGGGGTGCTTGTTGCCAGTACCACAATTAGCAATCTACTCTTGCTTGGGAAAGCACTATCAACAGTAGTAACGGCATGATACACTACATGCCAGTATGACGGCACATAACCTGGGATACTACCTTTGTATGTAACACATTCACATGGTTAAGAGTGTTGTACAGATCTTGTATACTCAAGTGTCCCAGACATGACACTCACACCCCTTGTTACTGTACTGACAGCACATAGACTGTTGTTATGTACATTGCATTACATACACCTGTTACAGATGTCATTACCCTGCTATGTTATCAGACTGGAATGTGAGCACAGGTTACCAGGGCTGAGCCATGCTTAGCAGGTGTCAGCATTGCTGCAATATAACAGCTAAGCACATTTGCGCACTGGTAAGCGAAGCCTATATGGTGTAAGTGCCTGTACATTTGACCGTATGTTAGCACCGCTTAGCTTTGCACAAACCCATGCAAATGCACTTAAAGGTGCTCAAAACTGCCTTAACCACTCTGCATCCAACAGCCCTTGTTCTACCCAGCAACAAAATAGACAGCCCTTGCAGGTCTTGAACCCAGGACCCTGTAAACTATAGTCACAACAGTTAATTACTGTGGCATGACAGCTGTGAATCGAACTATTGTATTTCCAATACATCTGTCAGTAGACATATTGCATAGTATTGAACAAACGCTGTGACTTCTACAATTGTATAGTACATGTTAGTGATATTACTGTTGCATCACATATGTTGTTATATCTAAATATACACATATCAGATACATCTCGGAAGGTATACACAACAGTAATGTTTACACATGACAAGGATATGGATATATACATTTACATATGCAGATATATGTCTACATGTACATACACATATATATTCATATATATGTATTTATACACATCTGTATAGTGCATCATATATATGTCCATTTATAGATATCTCTGTATATATAATATATACATATATACATATATCTACAGATATACCTATTTATGTTGATATATATGTAGACATCTATAACTATATGTGCATATATATCTATGCAGATATATCTACATCGATATATAGGTAGATATCTATAACTGTATGTGCATATATATCTATATATCTGTATATGTGCAGACATATATAGATGTGTATATGTATATATATATATGTACATATATATATATATATATATATATATATATATATATATATATATCCATATATGTATGTAGATATGTATATGTCTATATATCTATATAGATATCTGTATATATATATATATATATATATATATATATATATATATATATATATATATATATGTGTGTGTGTGTGTGTGTGTGTGTGTGTGTGTATATATATATATATATATACACACATATATGTTTACCGTATGTCCAGAACATGGAGTGGAGTCATACCTCAGCATCAACAGTCTCACCCTCTTAGTGCAAGGGGATGTCATGTATGTATTGCAGGTATATATGTAGACTGCTGCTACTGTAACAGGGGTTGTTTTAACAGACATGTTGTGTGTGGAAGGTCACATCTGCTATTGACATGTATGCCATCGTTTACTGACAGACATCCTAAGGACATCATAGTACAGTACCACTGATAGCACAGTACTGGTCCTGTGGACTATAACAGAGATATGACCAATATATGTAGACAGTCTGGCAGTCTCTGGTCAATCCAAAGGTATACACAGATCCCATTCACGTGAGACATGTGGACCAAGCCTGACAGTGTGGATCTTAACAGCCATGTACATCACGTAAATACTGGACTACATATGCCCACACAGTTTATGCATTCACACACGCCTATCTGTACTGCACATAATAGCTGGTGGTGCAGAGGTCACATGGCCACATACTACCCAGTAGTTAGTGACATACATCTGTACAGAATCCCACTGCTTTGTCAGAAATACACAACAGTTATGGTGGCCTGGCAGCAGTACGTCTTGCAAATATCTGAACATAACATCACACTGAGTAATTACACTAATCTGCTAGGCATATAACAAAGCACTGTGCAAACTACAGGCAGACTGCCACAACACTGGTCTACATTTTGTATGGGGGAATACACATGTACCTACAAATATAGCAGGCTCTACAGGCAGGTCACAACACAGAGTAACAGACACCTGTGTGAAAGTGCATACCCACAACCAATGTGAACACAGCCACAACCACATATGGTATGCAAGCTTAATATTACACTACATGGACTGTCTGATCAACACCATCCTCATATGTGCCACTCATACACTAACCCTACATATACTGGGTCACAACACAGTGTGGTCCAATACCTGTTTGTGGAATGGGACACGTGTGTGTTTGGCCCTACAAACATGTGAGCCGATAGGGTACCATATGCTGGAGCAGCATGTAACATCAGATAGAACAGGACCAAGAACAATGACATCTACGACAGTCTGTACACAAGCTAAGGTACGTATTCACAATACACATACTGTCGACAATCAGCATAAGTACATGGACCCCACTACTGTACACACAACCACAGAATGCCCAGGTTATGTCCAGAGAAATAACCCCTACTATACATAACATGTCTAGCAGTCTGATATCTGACTGGCTTGGTATCAGGTATGATGTCAATAAATAATGGTGCACAGAACATATGCACCTCTTACTGCATGACATATGTACAAAGGTTGACAGACTTGTGGCTGGAGCCACAAACACTTGGCCAGTATTGGCATGTTGCTGTGATACCCTCATACATTTACTATTATAACAGGGTTTGTTGTGACATATGTCCTATGAGGGATATGAAGTCAGTAACTGTCATGGCTGTCACCATGTACTGACTGCAATCCTCAGACTATGCTTCTGCAGTTCTAAGATAGGTGATCTGTGAGTAACACAAGAAACATAAGACTCCAAACACTGCCCAGTCAGCAGATAACGCTACAGGTGAGAGATTCCTCAAACACATAACACTGTCATGACAGGTATTAAATCATGTAGACCAACCATATCCAAACAAGCCCTGTTAAACCAACATTACTCCAAATGCAGAAGAGCAACACTTACATTCTGTAGTCATGTCTGGCACATCCCCCTCCTGTTTGTTGGCCTGTCTCTACAGTGTATGTTGTAAGAGGTATATCCCACTACCCTCTGTGATGCTGTTTGCCAAACACCGACATGAGGTTCTGCTCACAGTGAATGAAGAGGCCCAACACCCACATGATGTTCCTAGGTATAGGAGTGTGTTTTCATGCAATTGGCTATGGGAATGTTGCCACTGCTGTTCCACATGCAATCAGCTCATGGGGGACTGCAATTTGTGCAGAGGCCATCAGCTGATCATGAGCATCACTTACAAAACACAAGCTGCTGCCTAAGCAAAGCAAGCATACTTCTCCACATCCACCAGAGAGGGAGTGAGAGAGACAGACTGAGGCAAAGTAAGACAGGGAGGGGGTGGGAGAGTAAAACCTAAGCATGTTTGTGTCATACACTTACCAGTACAGGGTTTCAAACCCCTGCTTGATTATGTATTGCTATCACATGTCTATGCAGTTATTGCATGCACCACAGAGCTTACATGTTGCAGAGCTGTCCAAAGGTATATTTGATGGTGAGTGACATTTGCAACAGTGATAAAGGTGGGATAAGGTAGGTGTAGTACATGTGCCTGTCCACATGAACAGGTGTCAACGTCAACACAGCCATACTGTCTCAGGGACTCACACACATTAATATAGTTGGCAGGGTCAGGATTAGACTTCCTAACTAGCTAGTTTGCCACAATACAGTAATACGCAGGTATCACATGCACCACAGGGGTTATCAGGATGATATATGGGCAAAGGGTATGTGAAGGTGTCTGACATCAGAAGGCATGCTTCAGCAGGCGAATGGGAGGTGTAGTGAGTGTGAATGGCATCAAAATCATTATACTCCACACACACACAGAGACACAGGTTGCCAGTACTGACATGTATGGGTGCATTGCTTCACTGGTGTGTAGTGGTTGACTGTGCCTGAAGGCTGTACAAGGCTAGGTAAAGGGTATACCTTGGCATCAGACCATATGAAAATGGTCTGCAGTGTGGCTCAGGGGTGCAGTGTCTGGACTGGCCCACACAGGTGGGTATTGTATTCACCATCCAGTCATCTGGGTTACTATCGTGGGTGGCCAGTGCTGTGCAATGCGTGCCATGTATATTTTCTATAGTCCATGACATGGACTGTGTCTGGGATGTGTACATGTCCCAAATGCATGTTCTGTGACATGTGGAAGTGTACCTGGGGTGTATATGGCATGTTGTATACACAGATTGTTATCATCAGATGTGCCATCCCTGGCCTCATGTGGTGGAAACTGGCAATGGACACCAGGTTGACTCTGCACCTAAATTGGCAGCATGATACAGGTATTCCCTGATGTCAGTGGCATCTGTCCATGCAGGGCATATGTATAAGGCATGGTATGTCCTTTGTGGGTTACATTTGATGGCACTACAGTTGTTGCAGGTGTCCAGTGGGGAACATAGTGAAGGAGCACTGTATGCAATTGTGTGCCTATTGTAGTGATGGGACAGGGTGACATGCCTTCTGTAGTCCACTGCAATCACACCATGGTTACTATCTGTGGGCAATATGCAGGGAACTACCAACATAGTGGTTGTTGCTTAACCGAGTGTGTTTGTATATGAGACATGGGTTGAGAGTGTTCTCTGGGTAATACAAGGGTTGCCTAAATTGTTCACCAGACCTTGATGTCACATGTAGGGGTATGGATTGTCAACCCCAGCCTCTCTGCTGTTTGACATCTGTTATCCTTGTAAGGTGGACAGTGTGACATTTAATAGGCCCACCATAATAAGAAATTTGCAAAACCTGTTCCACAATGAGTCCAGTTGTTACACACTCACAGCCACCTCCACACAGGATACTAATGAACAACACACACACACATACACCAAGTCTCACAGTTGCCATGTCTGGGATTGGAACTCCTACCTAACTAGTATATCACACAAAAGCATTATGCAGTTATAGGATGTGCCACGGAGATTACTGGGCTACTCCTTCTGCAAATGTGTTCTCCAAAGGGAATGACATCAGCAGACTTGCCAAAGAAGGGCAATGGAGGTTGCAGTGGCTGTGAATGGCCTCAAAAGCATTGTTCCCTACACAGACAAACACACACACATCCACACTTGCCATGTCTGGGAATAGAACTCCTACTTAACTAGTATATCACACTACAGCACTAAGCAGTTATAGGATGCACCACAGAGATTACTGGGTTACTCTTTCCCCAAAGGTGTATTTCAAAGTGAATGACATCAGCAGGCATGCCACAGAAGGGCAATGGAGGTTGTAGTGACTGTGAATGGTCTCAAAAGCATTGCTCCACACACAGACAAACAAACACACAAACATCCACACTTGCCATGTCTGGGAACAGAACCCCTACCTAACAAGTACATCACACTACAGCATTATGCAGTTATAGGATGCACCACAGAGATTACTGGGCTACTCTTTCCCAGAGGTGTACTTCAAAGTGAATGACATCAGCAGGCATGCCAAAGAAGGTTAATGGAGGTGGTAGTGACTGTGAATGGCCTCAAAAGCATTGCTCCCTACACAGATAAACAAACACACACACAAACATCCACACTTGTCACATCTGGGGATAGGACTCCTACCTAACTAATATATCACACTACAGTATTACGCAGTTATAGGACATGCCACATAGATTACTGGGCTACTCTTTCCCCAAAGGTGTATTTCAAAGTGAATGACATCAGCAGGCATGCCAAAGTAGGGCATTTGAAATTGTAGTGAGTGTGACTGGCCTAAAAAGCATTGATCCCTACGCAGGCAGACAAACACACACACACACACACACACACACACACACACACACACACACACACACACATACACTTGCCACATCTGGGATTAGAACTCCTACCTAACTAGGTATATCACACTACAGCATTACACAGTTATAGGATGCACCACAAAGATTACTTGACTATGACTTCCCCAAAGGTGTATTTCAATGTGAAGACATCAGCAGGCTTGCCATAGTAGGGGAATGGGGAGTGCAGTGTGTGTGCATGGGCCATAACCCATTCATCTAGAAGCAGACACACCACACTCAGGCACACACAGGTTTATATTCCACAGGTATATGTATACAACTGCTAGATGACTCCTGACTTGTACAGTCATGTTACACAGTTAGCACTAGCGCAACAGACACTATAGTGCTGAGGGATTCCAGAGGTAAATGTCTACAGTGATTGACATTTGCACATCATGTGGTTTTAGCCAATCGGATGTGTGCTGGGTGGGGCAGGCCTCATGATGGAAGGCTCTTTGTCACTGTCACTCTCTTCCACACATCTATGTGTGTGTAATTTTGGCTTAGTATAGTGTGTTGTCCTTGGATATATGTGTGTGCAAAGAATGACTGGTGCATACTGAGGAATGTATGCACTAACATCTGTGACTGTCAGATATGTATGGTCCACTGTTGTTGCCAGACATGGGCTTCATTCTTTAAGTGTGTGAGCATGCCCAGTATGACCTTTCAGTATTTTGTTGTCTGACATGGCCTTCATTTCTCTAAGTGTGGGAGCATGCCCAGTATGACCTTCTGTATTGAATGTATGAATCCATTCCAGATAGATTGTACTCCAGTGCAGACTTTTGTGTTCTACACCTACAGCTAGCAAACTGTTTCTGCAGGATATCTGTAGATCAGTTGACAATATGGGGTCAAAATGGGCAAAGGATAGTGGGTTACTGTAGGTAATTGTGTCTGTGCTGCTTCTGCTACATGGTCCTAGTGTTAGCAGAGATATTCAGACATATGTACTGTTATACATTGCGATGTTTTATGTCATCAAGTACTGTCAGGTAGACATATTTGCTTGCAGTGATGTCCTGGGGAACACAGGGTGAATGCAACTGTGTCCAGTATTGTGGTCAGTAGCCTACATATTCTTGCACAATCATGCCATTCTGGAGGGGAAGCTTCAGACACTTGATGCTGGGTCTGTGTAAATGGTTCAGCACATTGGTAGAGTGGTGGCAGAGGATCCCATGCTTGTACATCAATTGACGTGACAGTATGGCCATATCCTGCTGTGGCCATACCTCACAGCTGTACAGATTCACACAGGTTACCCAGAGGCAGGGGTCATAATTCTGCACATTACCATTTCACATTGTGGTTTACGAGCAGGTTTGTAGCCACCCATTCTTGTGTTTGTAGCCAGGGATAGTATGTACACATGGCTGAGTTTTGGACTTCACACACTCTATGCCGCCCCCACTCCCCCCATTATTCTATCCTCTTCCATACATTATGCAAACATTATCTGATATGTTCCCTATAGTTATCACCTCATCACAGCAGTAATTTAGTGTTGGTCTACAATTCATGCAGTAGGACATGGTGGACATGTTACTGTGATTTGGCCACATGGCCTTCCATTTGGGTTCTGTGGACTGTGTTATGTTGTTATTTGGGAGTCCATGACATAACATACATTGGCAGTGCGGGTGAGACACAGGCCTTTGGAAGACGACTGTAGGCCATTTGGTAGTGATACAGGCCAGCTGTTGAAGGCCGTTGCATTCTGTCACTCTTACAGTCCCATACTGTGATACACTATACTCCCCTGGGGTGACAGGGTAGGTGTGCAAGATGTTCATGCCAATACTTTCTGTCAGTATTGATTCAGTGATGTGGATGCTGGCAGGGTAATGCTTACAGCTGGGGACACACCTGCATGGGACACCTGCTCTGCATGTTGCATTCTTTCACTATTGCCATACACAGGTGGGGGTCATATTGTATTCATTTCCAACAGCAGGGATAAGACCGGAGAGGTACCTGTGGGTGGTGGTGGGGTGAGCTGGGTGCATGTGTGCTACAGACACTACTTGCATCTGGCTCACAGATATATATGGGGCATTCCACTTATGCTGGCTTATGCAGGGACATCAGCTGTTTCTCAATACATCATTCCTATGACCTTTGTGGTCTGCCAGTGTTTGGCCATATGACATCGGTATTCCCTACTACAAGCCCAAATAATGTGCTGCAAACCCTACTACAAGCCCAAATAATGTGCTGAAAACCTGTATATACAATTCCAAGGGTGTGTCCATTTGACAGTTACATATTATACACTGTCTGGGGTACTTCCTCCTGTGTATTGCTTGTATATCTGGGCCGACATTCATGCCATGTCCATCTTTCAGATGGTGACTCATATTACTTCCAAATATTTACTATGACTTACTGCTGGAATGTGTTAAACTGGGAAGCATTGTGTTTGGCACTGCAGTTATGAGAACTTGGCCCTGTCATTGGCAGTACTGGGCAATGGCTACCAGGACAGACCTCACCATGCATACATACTAACCACTCTCACACAATATACAACACACACCAACCTAACACACGCAGACCTGAATATTGTACACATGCTACAATCTATCCTGCTACCTTAGCCGGCTCAGGTAATCTGTGCTCCACTGTTAGTATACCTACACATACATGTTACTACATTTCTACATAGGATTGTTGGGGGGGGCACACCTGACTGTTACTACATTTCTACATAGAATTGGGGGGCACACCTGACTATTACTACATTTCTACATAGGATTGGGAGGCACACCTAACTGTTACTACATTTCTACATAGCATTGGGGGGGAACACCTGACTGTTACTACATTTCTACATAGCATTGGGGGGAACACCTGACTGCTACTACATGTCTACATGGGATGGGGGGCACACCTGACTGTTACTACATTTCTACAGAGGATTGGGGGGGGGCACCTGACATTTGTACACATTTGCTATGCCTGTACTGGTATTTCAGGTACTCCATTTTATTCTGTATTCTAAACTATCATGATGAATAGAGGCATATCAATGTACTACAGGTCTTAGGTTTGATTGACCTACATTTCAGTTTCTGACTTCTTACCCTTCAGAACTAACATCCCACTGCCTGACCTGTTGTAGTCTGTCTGTGTAGGTCTGGGGTAGGATGTTCTCCAGAGCCATCAATCAGAGGCCTTAGCACAGCCTTTGCTTGTGTTTGTCTATACCTGTCCTGCTGGCTGAGACTGTTGTTGGGTATGTGAGCCTCTCTGACTGGCATTTGTGTGTCCTATGGACACACATGTGGCCCAGCACATTTCCTGCAGTGAGTTTTGTCACCTTGTCTAGTACTGGCTACTATGGTGACACCAGTATTTGTTACAGATCTCATGCTGCCACTATAGGTGTCTACTATCTGCTGGCATCCCATTCAGCCACCCAATTCCCTTGCATGCTCACATCCATACCATAGATACAAGTAACAACACATACTACTCCATTCAGCAATTGATAGGAAGAGTGACTTACCTTGTGGCTGTGTATTGAGGATGATGCTGGAGGGCTGACTATGTCAGATTCACATAGTACACTCCCTATACATGGTTTAGCAAACGTAGTGTCATGTTTGACATCCCTTTTACTGTATATGCAAGTCAGAGAGTGGTGTCATTCCCTGGGTACCTACCTGTGTCAGTGTATCTGTTATGTGTTGCCTCTTTGCCAAAGCCAGGGCATACTGGGCATGCCTCTTTCTGCCTACTGGGGTGGGCTCAGGTTGTTCCTCCTCCAAGTCACTCTGTGCCTGTGTAGGCCTCGGCAATGGTGGGGGGCTGTGTGGTCCTGCCCCATGCTGTTCCTGCTGCAGCTGTTTCCGCAGGATCATATTGTGTAGCATGGCACATACGATGACAATTTGGTTATATGTAGCTGGTGAGTACTGCAAGGCTCCATCGGATGTGTCCAGGCACCGGAACTGTGAGTTGAGCATCCCAAACACATGCTTTATTATAATTCTGGTCTGTGCGTGTGCCTCATTATGGAGTTCTTGTTTGGGCATGTGTGTATTTCTGATGGGTGTCATCAGCCACAGCTCCAGTGCGTAACCAGCATCCCCCACTAGGTGACCATAAGGGATGTCCTCATTGGCAAATCTCTGGTACAGCTGCATCAGATGCCAGATGTGGGAGTCGTGATAGCTTCCAGGGCATCCAGCACACACATTCATTATAATGCCCTGGGCATCACACATGACCTGGCAGTTGATGGAGGGGAAGCCCTTGCGGTTAATGTAAACCCTACCCGACTCACGGGTGGTGCTTTGATGCATATGTGCATGCAGTCTATTGCACCCACTACCTCAGGGTATTCTGCTATTTGGTGGAAGAGACGCATATTGCTGGTCAACGCCTCACGGGTGTTGGGGAAATATATGTGCTCACCAGCATGTGCTGACATGGCATCCAGGAACTGGTGGAGTACCCTGGATGCTGATGCCTGTGAGATCCCCATGATATCCCCAGTTGGCCTTTGGATGGTACCTGTGGCTAGTACTCTTAGGCCTACACATACCTTGGTATCCACTGGGATGGGTTCCCTTCTGTTAGTTCTGTGTGTCAGGTGTGGCTGGCACAGCTCAACAATTTGCTGTAGGAGGTCCCTGTCCACCCTATAGTGCTCCACTATCTCCAGCTCATGTAGCCCCTGGTAGGTTACCCTGGGTCTGTACACTCTTCTCCTTCTTCTCACTGTGGGTTGGTCATCAGCATTCAAATCCTCACCACCCTCAGTCTCTTCTACATGTTGATGTATGATAGCTGCTGCAACCCCTATCATTTTGTTGCTTTTGTTTGGTAAAGTTTCCCTGCTTGTGTACACCGGTGGTGTAGAATATGTGGGAAAACCCAGAGGGTAAGGTGTTTGCATAGTTTATAGTGATGTGCTGGGCTGGGCTGGTCTGCTGCCTGTGTAATTGGCTGATTCTGATACATTTCACCTGTCAGCTATGCTACTTCTCCTTCATTACCTTCCTACTGCTGTTTTCCCTTCCCATTGCCTTCCTGTTTAAGCCCAGGGGTGTGCCATGCAAACACAGTGCTCAGATGTGCACAGAGCTGCTATTTCCTGGTTTAGTTTTTTTTTTCTTTAAAACCCAGTGCGTGGCATGCACACCCACTTAGGCAATGTAAAGAGTGCTAGACTCTGCTAAGCTAAGGGAAAACCCGAGCCACAGGGCTCCAATAAGCTTACAGTATGCCTGACACACCCCCTATGATGTCAGCTAACTCTTAGGCTTGCACCATGGTATTCCTGCACTTACACGGTTGGATTCTGGCTAGCATTGAGAGGAAATCTGGGATTCAGTATCATTCCCCTCATTTGCATATGATTGCCTGCTAACGCATAGTTACAGGTCCCACACTGAGCCTTCCCCCTTAGCAACCACTATTTACGGGCCATGTTTTCTTCTGCCTGCCATTGAGTATCATGGAAAAGTAGGGATGTTGGCTACAATGCTTATTTCAGGTGTCTTTGTTTTTTATTTTCGGCCCGATCCCATTTGCTGCCCTATGCTTAAACAGCCGAAATTGGCTAAAAAAAAATAAAAGTTATATTTTTTTATTTTGGCAACTGTTTTCCATGCCAATGGCTATATATATGGCCATTGGCCTGCTTTCCACATACTATACACCATTTATTTGGAGCTGTCATGGCTCCGTTTTGTAGTTTGTAGAAATGTACTCGGTTACTAACCGAGTACATTTCTGCAGACTATACTAGTCCTGCACGTCTGGCTGCCATCTTCCTGGATCGCAATTTCACATCATTTGCATGGTTTTCAGCTGCAAATGGGATAATTTGCATACAGGAGCTTTGTCCATGCAAGAATAGTGCAGGAACGCTCGTGCACGTCCCTGGAGCTTTTTCCTGGATTGCACAGCGGCCGTATTGCCTCCAGCAGCTCCTGCACTATTCCTGCACGCCATGCAGAGCTTGCTGAATCCGGGGGTATATTTCTTATACTTTGTTTATAGCATGGTATAACTTTCCTGGGTGCTGTTGCATGTCAAGTATACTATCAGTAGCAAGCTTTCAGAACTATATAATAACTGACAGTGGTTTAGAATATAATTCACTGTCTTTTGCTTATTATCTAACTTGTATTCTTTCATATCTTAGCATATGATTCTAAATATTATGGTTATTTAGACAGGAAGAAGTAACCTGGACAGTTCTTAGAATTTTAGAACTCCCACAGCATCACAAAAGTGATCAAGATTCTTAAATTGTTTCAAGCTGGTTTTCATGATAAGGTCTTGAAAATGAACAAGCCATCAGTTGTAATTTATACAAAAATGCTCGCAAGTGGATCCAAGCCTCCTCCACACTACAGATCAATCCTTCAAACCCCTCCAAAGCACAAAAAAAAGTCTCAAAGTATCTCAACCACTAAAAAGGTATTGCATTCAAAGAAATACAATTTAATGATTCAGTAAGCACTATTTGTACAATATATTTAATACAAAGCAGACTGTCATTTTTAAAGGAGACATAGCATATAAACGTGCATTAAAAGAATGACAGTTATGTGTGATCCAGATTTAACTTGTAAAAATGTGAATCTTACTCTAATTATTTGATATCATTTCAAAAGTAACTTTTATATATGTAAAAATCTATATGTTTTATATTTTGTTTATAATATAGTATGTCGAGTATATTATCAGTAGCACACTACTGGACCATTTTAAGAACCCAGAATGTGACAACATGCTCTTTGATGTCATTTGTTGCATCTTATATTATATTTAATAGTACATTACTCAACTATGCCAAGATATCAGAAAGTGTGCCACCTAACATAAGTTTCATCATAATAATGATTAACTTTTAACAAGATTAATAGTTTAACCTTTTAAAATCTAAGTGAAAATAAGTGGCTTTAATTTCATATATAGCTAAAAAAGCAAACTATAACATTTTTAGAAAGGGAGCTAGTAACCATTTGAAGTATGGAAAGAAAGAAAGAAATGATTTACCTTGTAAAAATAAATATACAGCACCTGTTCATAAATATTCAAACGCTTATTTAAATTAATAAGAATTTGTAACCATGAATTACATTGATTTTCATTTATCCTTTAGTTTTTACTGTTTATGTCTTTTATTAACCAACCATCTCTTGTTGCATTTTTCTTCAAAGAGGTTGACATATATATATATATATATATATATATATATATATATATATATATATATATATATATATATTCCAGCATATTTGTATATTTCTTATGTTTTTTTCTAGGATTTTATTTTTCTGTATTAACCCCATTGCATCTTCCAAGGTGTTAAAAATCTTCTTTCCTTCTGGAAGGTGAATCCTTATTTTTGCTGAAAACAATATTTGTGCTTTAATTTTGTTGTTCTTTAACAAGTGGCATACATGCTTTTCTCTTGGACATTACTACTATAAAACAGTAATTGTTTAATTGTATGGTATTTCCTTTAATTTTAACTGGATAATTAGTCCATGCAGCTTTTAAGACTAAATCCTTATCTTGACTTGAGAAAAATCATACGGACTTTGGTGAAGGTGTTTTTTTAAAGATGAGTTAGAACGTGATCAATGTGCCCTTTCAATGCCAAAGGAAAATGCTTCAGGCAGGTTCAAAGTTTTAGGCAGCCAGGTATTAAGGAATTGAATCATACTCTCTCCCTCTTCTTTTTCAGGAATCACGTAAATCCTGATCTTATTCCTTCTGGAGCTGCTCTATAAGTCTTATTTTATCCATGAATAAATTGTTTTGTTTCAAAAGAAGCCCAGTGTTATTCTCATTTTCAAGTAATCTTCCATCAAAATCAGACATTTCCTCTTCTATACTCAAGATTTGTGATGATTGTTGTTTGAGTCACTCAGCATTTCAACTTGTTTTTTACATTCCTCTTTAAAATTGTCCATTTTGCTTTCTAATGTATCTATCTTTACAGATAACTCACTGATGTTACTTATTATAGCTTGTATGTCTTTTTTCATGGTACTGTCCTGTACACTGGGCTTAGAGTGGCTCATGCTGAGACAATCAGTTGTTTCTAGTTTTCTTGACAGGAAGAAGCAATTAAAAGAGTTTCAAACTTGTTATTTTTGTAGTAAATCTTTCAGCAGATGTTCAACTATAAATCCATCAAGTTTTGAAATGTTTTGAGTGTGTTACTAAAAATACAGTCAGACATGATAAAATGAAGCAAAGTTAAAAAACAGTACTGATAACTGCTCATCATCCTGGCCACACCCCCCCCCCCCCCCAGTGAAAAGTTTTGATAGCTTATCCCATACCTTTTTTTGATAACACATCAGTATTACTGTTAGCCCTACCACATCAATGTCCGATAGTCATGTTATAGGACTGCAATGCAAAATTCCACCTAAGAACTTTTCATTCTGCCCACTTGCTCCATTAAATCATTTTAAAGGGCTATGGTCTGTAACCACAGTGAACATTGTGCAGTACAAGTAGCTCTGTATTTTATGCAAAGCCCAGCCTATATACAGGCATTCTTTCTCTATACTTGCATAAAACTCATCTCTAGGTTAAAGTATGCAGCTCAAGTACACGATAAGGTGCATTCATCTCTCTGAGGAAACCTGGTTAAGTACAGACCCCACCCATAGTTAGACACATCTACTTTTACTATGGATTATTGTCTATAATGAGAACTGGCTAATATAACGGGTCTTCTAAGAGACTCCTTGACATTTTGAAATGCCTGCTCACAGGCTGTTGTCTAGACAACTTAACCAGTCAATTTTTCTTGAAAATGTCTGTAAGGGGGGGTAGCTATCAAATTATACTGGAGCATAAATTTCCTATAATACCCTGCTGTTCCTAAGAATACCTGTACTTGTTCCTTGGTAATACAAGTGGGACATGCCTGAATAGCTTCAACCTAGTCATATTCTGGCCTAATCTTTCCACCACTCACACTGTGACCCAGGTAAGATACCTTTGCCACACCCATCTAACACTTGTTAGTTTAAAAGTTAGCCCTGACTTTTGCAGTCTGTTCAACACTTCCCTGGCATGTTGCACATGTTCTACCCAGGACCAGCTATAAATGGCAAAGTCATCCAAATAAGCAAGGACATAAATTCCTGCTCCTGCTAGGATGTGATATACCAGTCTATGTAAGGTTGCTGGGGCATTTTTGCATACCAAAGGGCCTTTTTGAAAGTTCAAACAACTCGAGTAAGATTACAAATGCTGACATGGCTGTAAACACCCAGGGTACTGTTGGTCAAGTAAATCATAGTTAAATACTTAGATCCACCCAGCTGTTCTAGGGTTTCATCTGTCATGGGTATTGGGTAAGCATCTGACTGTGTAACTGTTTATTTTCTGCTACTCCATACAGAAGTGGGTGCTGCCATTTTTCTTTGATACCAGCACCATTTGTGAGGCTCATGAACCATTGAAATCCTAGATCAACCCCATTTCCAACAAGTCCTTCAGTTCCTCTTTCATAGTTTTATGCATCTTTTGTACAATCTCTATAGAGAAACTGTTTGTTTTATTACTGTAGTCCTGTGTCTGTATGGTACACCACCTGATAGGTGCATCCTGACTTACCAGTAAAAATATCCCCCAGTTCCTGCAATACTGCTTGTATTTTCTGAGGCTGGCTAGGTGTGAGTTGTGAAGAGAGAGCTATCACATCTACTGAAGTGCCAGATCATCTATCACCAATGAGGTCTACCTCTAGTTCCTCCAGATCCTCTTCTGCCTCATTCTGCAACACCTCGAAGATACTAACTACCAGGGGTTCTCTGTCATGATAGGCCTTTATACTGGTAATGTGGTAGAGTTTGTGCTTTGGCTTCCTGCCTGGCAACTCGGTCATATAGCTGATATCACCTTTTTGGGGTTTTTTTGTTTTGTTTTGTTTTATTTACTACAAATGGAACATAACAGAATCCCTGATTTCACACTGTTCACCTATGGATTTTATGCTACATTTTATGTTCTGGCACTTTTGGCAAAACATCAATACATTTATAACCAAATATACAAAATTTCTTTTCAAATGAAGAAAAAAAATACTGTCAGCTAAAGTACAATATAAATACTATAGGGATATTGTGTAACAGCAATAGGATAATAATGAGCTTTCCCTCTTTCACCCATTGTGAGTGTATGATAAATAGCTGCATATCACACATTTCTAGAGAGGTTATTGAATACTTGTTTTGCAGTTCTTGGGGTAATTTTCTTACAGTGTCTTCAACGATCCATTTATCTGCTTCAAGCGATAAATATTCTAACATCTTTACTCTTATATGCTACCATCATTTTTAGTCTCGTATATCTTTCGACAAAATTTGAACTGCAAGCATGTTCAAGTAGTTTTATTGCTGTGTCTGTATTGCCATTTTACTGCAGCAAGACCATGAATGAAAAAAATGGCCTTTGTTGTCCAGACATCCCACCTATTTAACAAAGTAAATGCATAAAATAAAACAAACTACCAGAGTTGTAGCCAGTCCATTCAAGAGCAGTGCAGTAAATTAATGATATGAAATTTCTTAATTTGCATGTGTGTGCATGCATATGCATATATGTATGCATGCTCACACTAATGTGTATGTCTGTATGTCTGTTTTGCCAAAAGTGCCATCAGTCACTCAAGAATTTGGTTGGTGAAATTGCACATCCATAAATATTGCACTATAATAAAAAGAAAAGTCAAAAATGATAAAAAAGATTAATAAGTTAAGTACTTAGCTCTTTGTCATTGAAGTGTACTTACAGTGATATTGGTGACTGCATTAACCACCTCAAAATAAGTCTTTTGGCTTTTCCCAGTTAGGGGTAGCAACAGCGGATCACTGATCTGCTTATGATTGGCAGTGAAATTTTATAGTGTCAAGTTGCCAGCCTGGCACCCAATCTTCAGAGAAGGCACACACACACTCACGCACCTAACTGCATGTCTTTTAATGTTCAGTCAATCGCAGGGAGGACATGCACACTCCACACAGAAGGAACTCCAGCTGAGAATCGAACTGGAGAGCCTCTTGCTGTGAGGCGAGAATGTTAACTGCTGCACCACCGCGGCCGACCACCACTGCAGCCGACAACCACCTCAAAATAAGTATTAATTATAAATATCATAAATATTAATTAATAGTTATTAATAGGCATTATAATTAGGTAAATTCTTAGGTAGTGCTAAGAGTTGACTTGGCTGTTTGGGATTTGGGAACGTATGTGCAGAGTGACTAAACTTTTGACCAGTCTGTGTCCATTAATGTTAAGAAAGTTCTTATATTATTAAATAACTTGTAAGCAAATGGGCTGTGTCTAGATCATTGCCCATTTAACTTGACCCTCATTAGGTCAGTCATTGAATATAATGCCGCCTTTGGCTTGTATCTGTCCAGACACATGAAACAAGTGGAACACCAACACAGATACCTTAGTAAAAGGATACAAGGCCTAAACAACATAACTTACATGGACCGACTCAAAGTCCTGTCACTATATTCAGTATCCTACAGATTGCAAAGAGGTGATCTGTGTCTGGCTTACAAGGCATCTTTTGACCCAATATTGATGCATTTACTCTATATCTGAAAGTGAAATGGCATCAGAAATACTCAGTGTAGAGATCTAAACCTCCTCTGCAACATCAACAGAACAGTTTGGAGGGACAGGCATATCTTGCAAAGGATACTGCTACTCTGGAACAGAATCCCCATCCATGTAAAACAAAGTTCATCCTTGTTCATATTCAAGTGCAACTTGGATTTATGAATTGGAAACAAAAGCTTTACCACAGGACAGCCACCTGTACGACTAATGGACTGAGACAGCTCTTAAATGCTTTATCCCATGCATAGGTCCCCTCAAATTATCTATGGTATGATCCCAGTTATTCTCTTTAGGGATAATATATAAATATTGAGCATGGGATTGGTAAAGCCAGTCTCCAACCAAATGGGACAGGTTATTTTGAGCATCAAAAAAAGGGAAATTGGCTAGGCTTAGAATGGCCTATAAGGGCAGCTAACCTAGTACTTACCTATGAATCAACCTATGAACCTATAAAAATTTCATATATTGAATCCAAGCTCAGATTTAAAATTATAAGTAAGGCCACTGTGGATGCAATGCACAGAATTAGTAAAAAATTTAAAGAATGGATTGTAAGTACTCATAACACATTTTGACAAGAAATATGCTTGTCGAGTATATGTGATTCTTGTAAATTGAAATGTATGTATTTATTGGTAGAGCAAACTGAATTGTGTCTTTATTCTCATGGTCATAAAGAATCACACAACAAATTTAAGTCTTACATAATTTTAATAATTTTGTTATGAAGATACAATACAATACATGTTTGCTAGAAAGTTTACATGTTTCTTTTTAAGCTATAATGCAGTTGTGGTTTTGATTATATCCAGTATGTAGAGCGGTAATGGGGAATGTCTGTTACATGAGTTGCTATTTGTTTTGCTTCCTATACATTGTTTTATCAACTGGGGATACTTCTCATCAAATCTTCTCTGTGTCAGATCCTGAATGATTCCTTTGTGATCTTAGCAATGTGCTCTTTTGAATGGAATTAAACTGTTTATTTTTTTTTTAGTTAAATCTGAATTTGATCATTCTGATAATAGCAATGTCCAGATTGTATTTGTAAGATTGGTGTTTTACACTTTGTTCAGGATATGAAAGAACTTAGCATATTTCTCCAACAATGAAGCTGTAGTACAGTTCACACCTGCTGCATCACACATAGCCATGGAATATACTTGTACAAATTAAAGGTTAACCCTAATAAATTAACATCATATTATGAATATTAGCTTCACCTAAAGGAGTATTCCTTTTATCTGAGGTGGTATGACATGGAAGTAGGGATATATAAGTAGTATTTGTGGGGTACAGGGGGATTCCTACCCTGTAAAAATAATTATCTCCTTATGGAGAAGTCTCTGTTCATACTTGTATATTTGGCTATATATGTATAGATGTTTTATGATATGATAATCTAAATTAGAATTTGGATGTAATTGCAAATGGCTAATGTATTTACAGATTCGTAAAATCGAGCTGTTTTTTATACATTTATGCCATTGCCTAACATTCACTATTATGTGATAAAAATGACATGTTCTGGCACTACCCAGTCTATTTCCAAAATAATATATTTTCATTACAAGTTGATATATTTCTACTGTTGACTTTGAAAAAACTCTGATCCAGTATACAGAGCATATTACTAATACTACCTACATTTAAAAAGGACAGACAACATTTTTAGGGAAACGTGCTATTCCATTTGTTGAAGATCCCTAAAAAAGAAAAAACAAAAAAAAAAACCACACAATTCAAGGTTCTGAACATATAGGTACATGTAAAATTAGTCTGATGCACACTGTCTTTGGTATAGTTTCTGCTCTGTTCGTTGACACAGTTGTTTATCACCTGTTAGAGTCCAAGAATAGCATCTGTACTGATCTTCTATATTCCTTACAGAATGTTATTTAATTGAGAGAGATCACGACAACAGACATGATACTCCAATCCCAGGTAGAAAATAGGGGAAAGGGGATTGATGTTGATATTACTAGATGTTATTGGAACATAAATAGTACACGTAAAATAATGAAGAAATGCACGGATGCCTCATTTGTTTGCCCTCGTATTTTATGCAGAAGCACTTTTTTCTCAAACTATTTCTGAGGTGGTAGGGAGAAAAGGGAATAAAACATACAGTCATTTGTATTATTATCTAGCTGGTTTAGTGTTCTAGTTATCAGAATCATAATTTTGACTTTGCTGATTCTTATTTAAGTGTATCTTTTCTAAATAGTCCACAAAAAAAGATATTAGCATATTTTATGTTTGCAAAGACCGCAAGTGAAGTTGGTAAGAGTCATTTAGATAGCACTAGCCTTCCCAAACATGTTGGCAAGTTAATTATGGATCAGCAAATAATTTTCTGAAGTAAAAGCCAATACTAAAGGGCTCTAAGTTTGCAAATGACTCCAAGCTAGGAGCAGTCACTGAACCAAGTGACTTAGCCATCATGCAGGAAGGTTTATCCCAAATAAATAACTGATGCCAAAATCATGGACTGAACCTAAATGTTAAAGAATGCATTACTGTAGCCTTTTGGAAAGATGTCTCCCTCAGAGATTCACAACATTGACAATACACCCCTAAGAACTGACCCACTTGTTCGGGATTCAGGAACTTGTGTGGACAGTGACCTAACCTTTAACCAACATGTGTTCATTGTTGTAAGAAAGTCCTTCTATATTGCACAGCTTATAAACAAAATGATTATGTGAAGCTCTAGGGATGTCATTGACCCCTATACTCAGCCCTCATTAGGCCACTCATTAAATGTAATGCTTCCTTTGACATGTATCTGTCCATGCACATAAAACTACTGGAACACCCACATAGATACCATATTAAAAGGATATAAGGGCTAAACAACATGTCTTACATGGACAAACGCAAAGCCTTGTCACTATACTTGCTATCGTACAGACTGGTAAGTGATAACCTGTGTCTGGCATACAAGACATCCTACAACCTAATACTGATAGATTTATTGCATATCTGCAAATCAATACAGAAATACTCATTCTAGGGATCTAAACTTCTTCTGCAGCATCAACAAAATGGTTTAACGGGACAGGTATATCTCACAGAAGATATTGTTACTCTGAAACAGACTCCCCATCCACATAAAACAAAGTTCATCTCTGTCCATATTCAAGCACAACTTAGATCTATGGGAAGGAAACAGAAAATTTACCCCAGGACTGCCCCCTGTACTACAAATAGACTGAGGCAGCTCTTAAATACTTTATCCTATGTGTGTGTCCCCTCATATTATCTATGGTATGATTCCAGTTATTCTCATTAGGAGTAATATATAACTATCAACCACGGGATGGGTAAGGATAATCTCTAATCAAATGGGATGAGTTAATTCAAGTACAAAAAGGGAACCTGGCTAGGCTTAGAAATGGCCTTAAGGACAGTTAGCATAGTACTTACCTATAAACCTATGAACCTATAAAAATTAAGCTAAGATGCATATAACGTATAGCAGATGACTGAAGAATTAGCATTCTAGTGCCAGTGTACAAAACCTAAGGGAACATTCATATCTGCGGGCAGTATAGCGGCATCAAATTCCTGTTACATTGCATGAAAGTGCTGGAAAGAGTAAATGATAAATTAATATGGTGAGTAGCAGAAAGTAAAATGGGAGTAAAGTCATTCATATTTAGATCAGGATGCAGCACAACTGACCCAATGTATGCATTCAGACAGATAGTGGAGAAGCTAGAAATTGAGAAACAGTCCAACTAGGCACTCATAGCTTTGGAGAAAACATATGACAAGGACCCAAGAAAGATGATATGGGCAGTCCTGGAATGGTCTGAAGTCCCAAAAACATTGGTAGAATTCCTGTTGGCTACATACAAGGATCCAGTTACACAGGTATGAGCAGTGTTCAGACTCACAGAAGGATTTCCAGTGGGAATGGGGTTAATCAGGGCACAGCTATGAGGCCATTACTGTTCTAGTAGTGATGGACTACATTAGCAACCAGGTTGGAAGGAAAAGATCAACAAAGTTCTTGTATGCAGATTATGCAACATTACAAGCATATTCAGACAGGAACTTCAGCAAATGATAGGAGAATAAAATGCAAAGCTGAAGGCATATGAGAAGACAATATAGTTGTCATAGCAGGCAATGGGGGATATCAGAAGAAAACTGAAAATTGAGATTGAAGGGAAAATAGTGGAACAGGTTAACATCCTCAAGCATCTGAGGGGGATGTTTAAGGAGCATGGAAGTCTGAATGAGGAGGTCAAACCTTGAATCAGGAGTACAGCCAGCATGATACAGAGTGTCAGGGTAGTGGGTGACAGAAGAAGGACAAATAAGCTGATAAATAAGGTGTACAAAACAGTGGTGTAATCAGTAAGCCTTACTGGTACATAAACCTGGGCAGTGAAGAGATAGCAATTAAGGAAACTAGGGGTGATGGAGATGAAGTGCCTGAGATGGGTGGTAGGATGCACCATGTGGGGCAGACAAAGTAATGATGACATTAGAGCAGTTACCAACATAGCTCCAACTGCTGAGAAGGTAAAACAGGACAGATTACAGTAATTTGAGCACATGTGCAGGAAAGCAGATGATTTAGTGAAGAGGATTTGAGAAAGACAGGAATAAGGCAAGAGGAAACAAGGATATTGGGCAAAGAGATGTACAATTTGTGTGAGGAAAGACCATGAGACAGTCAGGTATGTCACCTGAAGAAGGTAAGAGAATGCCATTTAATTTAGAAAGGTGGTGACAGCTGACAAGACACCCCAACCTCATGCAGAAAATGTGGAAAAGGGGGTTGATGATGATGATGGTACTAGATGTTATTGGAACACAAATACTACCCTGTTTCTATTTCAGGTCTTATAACAACTATTTCATTTTCACCTTTTTCTTGTTCACTTGGCCTTTTGCATGCTTATGAATACGAGTGATCTTTTCAAACTCAGTGATCCAGAATCCAGTATGTAGTGTTTTAAAATACAAAAGGCAGGTTGTTGCTGTTGCAGTCCCAATGTCCTTAGATGACATGTAGGCATATGGGTTTGCCTGAGTAAACCATTTACAGTTTTAAGTGATGGTGCAATGGGCATTTAACACGCTACTTCTAATCTTGTTTATCTTAGTTATCTCCAGCCAAGCTCCCACATCCAAACTAACATAGTTTCTCTCACTTTCCCCTGTGAGGGATGCCTGGAATTCCTCCATGTCTGTGAGTCACTTCTGTCTGTAGCAATTTCCTATACATTAGCCCTGGCATATTGCAACACACTAGTGATCCTGCAATATACATTATACAACTGCCCTGTTACAGCTGCCCACTGCATAAGGGTATGCAAGCTATGTATGCACAGACCCTCTAATTGCATCTCCATCTCCTGCATGGTGAACTTATCCAGTCATTGTCATTCCTTCTATTCCATATCAAGACATGTATACCTGCTGCTTACACACAGACCAGTGTGCATACATGAGTGAGTGTTCCCAGCCCCATTACAGTGACCACAGCCTTTTGTGGTGCTGAAGTATAGCAATTCCAACATTGTACCATTGTGTAATAGCTGTGGACACATTACTCATGCCTGTTGTCCATCAGACCAGAATGCACAATATGACTGGGCCTGAGGTACTGGATGTACCATAAATCCTGCAGCACATCATGCTGTCCATTACATATGGAGCAGTACTGCAACACCTACACAGCAGGACAGTGACTGGGCCTGACTGTACTCTTTGTGTCTGCCAGATTAAGCCCATCAGCAAGATGGGGGGTTGTCATAATGGTTAAGGTCTTCACCTCATAGACAGAAGTTATAGGGTTTGATTCTGACCTCAGGTTATTGGTAGGCTTAAAATGGCCCTTCAGTTCAGTTAGCCTAGTATTCTCCTATGAACTTATGAACCTAAGACTGCAGCCTGTGATGCCCTGTCTCCTATGCCCTGTGACAGTGAGCTTCCCCAGCAGGGCTGTAATCTCTCCTGCCATGTCTTCTATGTCCTGTTAGGTTGCTTCTCCTAGTCTGTCTGTCCTTTATCATGCCCTGTGCTGTGTTGCCCCATATACTCCCCTGTTCTGTTACTGTGTCCATTGCTTTCATGCACCCTTCTGTAGTCACTGCAGCCTTGAGATCCATTACCAGTTGTCTTGCCTGCTCTCACTTTGCCTATATGGCACTATACTATGATATCCACTTTATTCATATGTTCTAAATTGCTTGATATAATGCAGTCTCCTGCAATATGGTGACCATACATGCATTTGATTATACTAAAATGGGGCTTGCCTTGAAGCATGACAATTATGATAATGAGGTGCTTTAGTGAGATCATCTTTGAATTGTGCCTAAAACATGATGCATTATCAGACCTTTCCATGCTAGACAGACCATGGCTGCTCATTCCTGGACTGTCAGATCATGGAAGGTACATGCATGCATGTATGGCACTGAGAAGCTTGGCTACATTACAGACACTCTACATCATACTACTGACCATGTATATTGTACTACTGTTAATCGGCATCACATTATTCTGCTAACTTTCAGTGTATGTGTCTTATGGTGTCCGCTACATGTTGTCATGTTCAACAGACTACCATTGTTCCCATGGATTAGACCTAGAGAGTGGAAATGGTCTTGGGAGGCACATACACCATCAGGGCTCCTACCAGGTACAGCAGGAAGTGTAAAATCTTTTATAATCTTTCTTCACGTATTGCAAGTGACCATCGGGAGTGCCTGCCTGGAGAGTGTGATGGCATCCTTTAGTGAACTGATGCATGGCATGGCAGTGAGTGATACCACTGGTACCACCCCCTCTGAGAAGCAGTGCAGGCAGATATACCACATAACATATACAGTAACTTGAGAAGGAGTCACCCAGACCTTCCCTGACAATGGGAAGAAGAGATTGGAAAGAGAGAGACAGAGAGAGAGAGAGAGAGAGAGACACACACACACACACACACACACACACACACACACACACACACACACACACACACACACACACACACACACATGTACACGTGAGTGAGTGTACACACACCTATTATTGTAAGCATTGTTTTCATAGTTTGGCACTGCACATAAGGCCTAACACCTGTAACTGTAATTGCCTTCTGTTGCCAGGGATATACTGTGCTGATTATTATTTGATTAACGTTTTCCAGTAGCTCATGAGATAGAGGAGGCATGGATGGCATGTCAGACGATGTGAGAGAAGATCTCTACAGGGTTGAGCAGGGATCTGGCAAGAATTTGTGCCTCCCAGGGTTGTCTTTGAGTTTGCCCCCCCATACACAGTCCTGCCCCTGCAGGCATTCCAGTGTCCCATTACTAGACTATTTCTCCTCAGTTATCATAAACACTGTAATGTGCTTACTGGTTTATGCTTTATTTCTACAATGATTATTTGGATTTCATTTAAAACCTCTTTTACGTTTTATAGCACAAACACTGATAGACATCTGCTAAACAAAGCAATACAGTCTCACAATGAAAACTGACTTAGCATTACAACTTCTCTGCCCTTGAAACTCACATTCATTGAAACAGCACTGAAACCCACATTCAAGGAAAATGCATCTGGACAGTGGAGGATAAAGTTTACCTTTGGGCTGTTTTCAAATCATAGGCCCCTTGCACACATACATGTGTTCTTTGATTCATCTTTCTGATTATATTAAATTATATTCCTTGTATAATACAGCACACTTGTTAGAGTGTGTTTTAACTTTATTGTTTTGAACATTTTTCCATTAAGCAATGAAACAAAATGTATGAACCAATAATGACAAAACTGCCCAGTTCAAAACATTTCCATCATAAAAGTCTACTCAGACCTTTGTCATTACAATCCACCAATATCAGTAAATATGTACAATGTCTGCAGAAGTAAAAGTTATCTAAATAATTCCACATTAAAGAGAACTGTAACTAATGAAGAGTTTGCTGCTAGCAAACAACTTTATATCTCATTGTTTTATCTACAAATAAAGTGCCTGCTGCCCTTGAAGAATAAACTGCCTATGTTACATTAAAAATGATAAGCTAGTAATATTGCAATAGGGGATGGATGGCAAACTGATAACAGATTCATTGTTAGTAGGTATCTCCTCCAAAGAAGGGCATTCACAGGACTGCAGCATCCACCCCTTTAAAGTACAGCACAGTACAGTATCAGCACTCCATCTACATGCAATGGGAGTAGAACCCACAGCCTTCTTCACCAAAAACAAGTATATTACCTATTGTGCTACTAACAATGCAAACAAGCTTACCATAGGCAGCACTAAACTCATTTTCCCCTGAAACTCTCAGCTCCTTGTAAAATCCACTTTGCAGCAAAAGAAATCTAGAAAAAGTCAAAATTTATTGGGGGGGACAAAGGCCCAAAACCAGGGACACATTTTAAACATTTCTTGTATAATCTTAGAAGGTTGCTAGAATAAAGTGTTTTGTGTTACCAAACATATCCTGAAAGATAGGAAGACTGAGACTTAAATGACTGACATAATTTAGTAATTCAGTTCTCATTGATTTGCCAGAAGACCACAAATTTTAAGAGGAACAGACCAAAAGTATAAGCCAAGCATTCCAGACATTCTGTGAAAATCTGGACAGTTGAGAGCTTGAATCACAAGTGGTGGTATGAGTACAGAATTTAGGCTCTTGTTTGAGCCTGAGTAACACTAACCACCAGGTATACTTAACTGGGGCATTACACACACACACACACACACACACACACACACACACACACACATATGCACACACCTTACTTGAACAGAATCAGCAGCAGAAGAATTAAATCCTTACACATACAAGAACACAATGCAGATGTAAACAGCAATGAGAAAACTCTTCTTAGTTCAGCAGAACTGAGCAACAGCAATTCCAGGCAAATGTTTTAAAATGATGCGGGAACAGGAGGAAGAACAACACACACAAACTTGATGCTATGGGACCGTTCTTAAAGAAGAACACCCTTAAACATTTTTTTTTAATTTAAAGTATTAAAGTTGACAGTCCCAAGAGTGCTGCCCAGGGAAGACCTCCCCCCAGCTACAGATAGACTGCTTCTCATTAGGATCTTCTTAGAAATATCAGGATTTAGAGTAGGTTTTGGTAAACAGGTAACTTTCTCAGAAAGAACAGCATAAATGTTGTTAACACGTTAGCATCTCTCAACTGCTCAATAGCTTAATACGCACAACACATTATGGTAAGATTTACTCCTAAGAGAGGTTAATTTCTTACATTTGCATTAAAAGGACAGTATCACAGTTTTTATTTATAAAAGATGGAGATAGTATAACATTTGTATGTGTATATATATATATATATATATATATATATAGCAGTACTTAAATTCAGAGGTCAATGTTGCAAATGTCAACATGATAAGATTGATATTCACAATGTTATCACTTCACTGTACATTCTACCAGCATAATTTCAGAGCATGCCAAGAGTAAAACAGTGCTCTTGTAGGGGAAAGCCTCTCTGTACCCCCACACCCACTGTTAATTATATATATTAACTCTGAGATATATGTAAAAAGCTGTGGACATGCACATTACAGCCTTCTTATGACCTCAACAGCACAGCATAAGCAGACTGCCTATACTCTAGAAACACAGTTGATGTCCATAACCATTAAGGTGTGCAAGTCCACAGCTAGTTTGGCACTGGTGGCCTGAATATGTCCATAAAGACTTAAAAAGGAAAATGTAAAAAAGTCATGGACATTCAAAAGCCATATAGCTGAAACACTTGACGTCCTTAAGGGGTCATTTGCATATATTCCATGGCTCTCTATTCCAGGTGGTTTAAGGTATCACACAGTGAAAACTCTAGCTTGGCTATGTTTTTATTGTAGTTTTTACTAATTGGCTTGTCTGTGTTACCTTTTAATATATCTATATCTATATATATATATATATATATATATATATATATATATATATATATATATATATATATATATATATATATATATATATATATATATATATATATATATATATATATATACATACAGACAGGTAAACACTGTGGCATCGAAATTACAGCATAAGCAACTGAATAGTATGCTACTCAACCAATCCAAGATGGAGGAGCTATTCAACAAGCTATAAAGAAACCATGTAGACTAAGTGCTAGTTTTCCCTGCAAATTCCAAAACCTATTAGAATAAAGCCAAAGAAAGGAGTCTACACAGAAACAATGTTATGGGTTGCTGTTGCTTTAATTCCTGTGTATGGGCAACAGGCTGAAGTCTATGCTGCTGCTGGTAATAGATGAAGGCCAAGAAGGAGAAGAGTTTTCAGACCCCATTTAACTTACCACAGTCTATATGATGTGAAAATTGTAGAGTGCTACAGAATGGATAGAGATACACTACAGGAACTCTGCAACCTTGTCGTCCTCAACTCAGAGCCAGGGCAAACTGAGGGGAACCCATACCAGTGGAGACAAAGGTAAGTGTACCATTTATAATTTTAGCTACAGCAACCTTTCAGAGACCAACAGAAGACATGCTGAGGGTATCACAGGCATCAGCATCCAGGAATCTTCATCAATTCCTGAATGCTATGCTCCAATGTGCCATTGACCATAAATATCTTACCCATACACCTGAGGACAGGGTCAGAAATATGCATGAGTTCTACCCTATAGCACACTACCCTGAAGTACTGGCTGCCATAGATTGCACACATGTAATAATGGAGACACCACCCAGGGAACAGGGAAAGCCCTACATAAATAGAAAGGGTTTCCACTGTATTAACTGCCAAGCTATATGTAATGCTAAGGGAATCATCCTGAATGTGTGTGCTGACAACCCAGGCAGTTACCATGACTCACATATCTGGCATACCTCCCAGCTGTATCAGATGTTCACTGGGGGGATAACCCACAGGGTGATTTACTGAGGGATGCAGGTTATAGATTTGAACTGTAACTGATGACATTCATTAGAAATGCACACATACCTGCTGAATAACACCATAATGAGTCACACACTCAAACCAGAAATATCATAGAGCATGTGCTCGGGCTGCTGAAGTCATGGTTCCGGTGCTTGGATACATCTGGGTGGGGGTTCTTGCAGTACAATCCATGTACAAATACTGAAATATGCACCATATGTGCCATGCTACACAACATCATCCTGAGAAAACAGCTTCAGCAGGATCAACAAGGGGAAGGAGCACACATCCAACCACCAATGGCAAGGTCACCACAGTCATATGCAGATGAGGAATCAAAGAGAGAACCAGCAGCTGCTGTGGGTGCAGGCAGACATAGGTGTGCTCAACATGCCCTTGCACTGGCTAAGAGACAATGCATAATACACTCACTCACCACCTAAGGGGCTAATACCTTCCTCCTATGTACATACATATAGTAACATTGAAGACAGGCAATGGTCCACCCACAACTTTTACTTACGCAATGGATGTGTACTGCTAGCATCTGAAAGAGTTAGCCCTGAGATAAAACTATTGCAACTGCTGGATTTACCAGGTAAGTGTTGAACCTGGAGTGTATTAATATGAATAACTAGCATATTCTTGCATGTTGTTACTTGGTAGTGTAAGCAAGTAAAAGGTGGGTGATTTGTGCAGAAATTACCTTAACATGTGACAGCAGAGACTTATTTGCCTTCTATGTGTCCATTATTAAGTAAAAAGCCTCAGGCATCAAAGATTTACACAGTCAAATCTCTCAAAAGTACTGATGGTCACTGTATGTCCTCAGTTTAGCACCGTACGTTTGTACTGGAAAATCATTAAAGAGAAGTTAGAAAGTAATGAGACACATTTCACTTTGAGACTTCACAACCCTCACAAGGTCATTAACAATACTGATGCAAAAAAGTTTGGTGCTATCAGCTGTCTAAGTTTCTAAGACCAATATAAGTCAAAGGTACAATTACCAGTTCAACATCACAAATGCAGATATACTAAACCCTAAGTCAGCTATGCACCCTGATCATCAGACACAAGGCTTATGTATCCCTAAATCCAAAAGATAGAAAACATGGATATAGCACAGTTATCATCACTTGCACAGGGTGTTGTGTGTGTGTATGTGGGGGGGGGGGGGGGGCAGGAAGCCTAGGCTGACACAAAAGGTTGTTGAGTATGTGTGAGTAAGAAAGAGAAGTAGGCAGACATTCAGATAAAGCAACAAATGGCCAGTGAGACAAAATGAGCTTTAACCTTCACAACTGAACCATGTAACTATTGTGTGTTTATCTGTATGGGTCCTCCAGATGAAAATGGTGTGTGAGTATTGGCATGAACACAGGCAAGCTCTGTACTAGCTCTATATCTTGGTATGCCGTACTGGTGTGAGCATTGCATGGTAGAGGTGGCAGTTTGTTGTTTTCATACCCAAACACAAGAACTGGCTCTGCCAGGAGTTCCACTGGCATGTCCCTGCCCACAGTCAGATGCACTGTTGCTACCTGAATATGACTGATGTCTACTGGATGAGCTCCCCTGACAAGGACAATCAGGACCACAACCCCATAGCCTGACATGTCTGGGTGTGGACAAATCAACCACTGTTGGAAAAGTGGAAGTACTGCCACTATGGGAGAGTGATTTGTATGGCCAAATTGGCTAACAGCAGATAATGTGGCTGACCTATGCCACCAAGGATGCTGTCCCCCTCCCAGCAGATGTTCATTCACAGATACCGCCCATTTCAATGTGTCATTCAGCCAATCCATTAAATCAACAACATGGTAGAGGCAGTCATACATGTCAGCCTATGTCACATCTACAACTGTAAACATTTCTCTGGAGGACCTATGGGAACATGTCTGTGCCTCCATGATGGCCCTAAGCATATGCTGAGTGGCACAGGAAGAGACACCTGGATCAGGTGGAGGATGGATGGCAGGCCTCTTCTGAGCACCCTTAACAACACTCCTGCATGGCACATCACCTACACTTTGGCTATAGCCAGGGTCAACAGGCACTGAAGCTACAGTAACCACACTTCCCTGATTGATTGTCTCACCCTCCATCTGTCCAGTATTTGAGTAATCAGTGGAAAGGGTTGGTGTGGGCCTACTGGCTGTGTCCAATGGAATTACACGGGATGGCTATATGTCAACCTCAGTGTCAGATTCAACCTCTTCACTCCCTGACTGTGCCTCTGTTTGGCCACCACCATCATCATCAGAATCTGCTGATACTCTGACATCAGGTGATAGAAGTCCAACACTTCCACTGTCAGGATCACATGTGATATTAAGCAACAAACACAGGAAATACCTACACTACTATAGACCAGTATATACTAACAAACTAACAGTGGTGCCACTATTACAGCCAGTACAGCAATATACACACAACAGTGCTGACATCAACATCACACACTAAATATTTATTTTAACTGCTTATTAGTACTCGCATAAAAATGTTTGGCTTACCATGTGCAGATGATTGTAGGCTCCCTATGCCAGATGGTCCTGGAAGAAGTTAAGCAAAAGGTAAGGACAATATCATCACAATCAACAGTAACACAGGAGGTAAAACATTTTGCCCTTTATATATCCATTAACTATGCCTTCTACAAGAACTTGAATGACAAGTCCAACCTAAGCCCATGTGTAATCAATCAGAATGTGTTGTTAACCATAGCAATCTACAATCCCCCCAACCAATTTCTTGTTAAACAGAACTAATGCATTGTTGTAAATATTTTACTACACAAGATTATTTAACAATTGAGATACATAGCCTACATGGAAGCTCCTCCTGAGACATACTTGCTGTCCCTGAAACATTTTCACCAATGTCAAGGACATGCTGTTCTGCACTTTTCTGGGAGCTGTCTGGATCCCTGACAGTGGACAGAAACTCTTCATTTGCTGTTAGTGGTGGTTCAGCAGCAGCCCCCGGTACCCATCTGATCATGGGCCACTGCAGCTGCTCTCCTCTGTGCAGATGAGATTATGTCAGTGGCCCTATAGTGCACCTGATCATATGTCCTGCTGTGGGCACCTACTGCACTCACATCTGTAGATATTTGCTGCCAAATTTGCATTCTGCCTAACATAGCCCCACTTTCCCTCTCTAGCAGAAAGGCACCATGTCACCTAAAAGCTTTCACAGTGACCTGATTCTCAGGGTCACTGAAAGGTAGTTTTTGGGGATTGGGACACCTGGGTATCATAGTCCTAGGTGTCCTAAAACACAAAAGAAGGATAATACACATAAGTATCACATAACTAAAAATACCTGTTCCAGATAAAAGAGAAAAATGTAGCATTTCAGTATTACTCACTGGACAAACATAGAATAGTCTAGATATCTGCAATATGAACAACAGGAACTGTGTGGTTGTAACATATTAAATTTACACAAAAAGCAGGGCTGAATGCAAAACAAGGGAGTAACAATAGCAACATATCCTGGTTTCTGTCAAAACAGAAATGCAGCATTGCTCCCCCACCCGCAAAAGAACAGCTAAGTGGCTCATCTTGTTAACAAACCATCATTGAAATGCTAAAAGTGCTATCAAATGAACTGTCCCTGAAACATATATACAGAATTAACACAGAACATTCCATTTTAACCTATTACCAATCATGTATAACTGTGAAATGCCCTGACAAACATGCCCATGCCATCAGTACACTTTGAAGTAATGCATACAGATAATAGTAGCATATACTAATTAATATATTTATATAAATATGAAGCCGATTTTTCCTTAAATGACATTTCATCATCTGCAGTATATAGCTGAAAAATGCAAGAATGCCTTCTCAGGTGAAGTATCTTCTGTGCAGATATAGCCCAAAGAAATAGCCTCTTCTGTATTCTCCACATAAATAAGTCTCCTCACCTTCAAATTCCCTAGCTACATGGTTGCCTTTTTCTGGTGTAGATTCAGGGCTGCTAGCACAGTGAAGATGCTAATGAGGTGTGAACTTATTAGAATTGCTGAATCCCAAATGCTTGGCTCTGTTTAGCACATGTAAACATAGTGCAGGCTCTCTCGGTATTTGTTCCTAATGGATTACAACTGTGAATGATTACTGGTAGGGAGAAGGAAAACACAACAGCAATGCAGACTGTCGTACCTTCAGTGGATGTGTCAGGTTAGACTTACAAAGTGTACAGAAGTAATTATATCAAGGTTAGAAATGGAAGTAAGAAGCACACAATTCACAGGTTCTGTTCATTAACATCCAGCCTCTCCTTCATTTGTTGATAACTGTATATTATTGCCATTTAATATCCGCAAACATTTTAAGGACAAGAATATAGAGTGTTTTACAGACTGCATATCTCAGATTACATCAGAAAAGACTAGAATGAGCAACAAACACAGACAGGTAAGACAGAGCTGCATTTTTTCAAGCAATAGTCATAAATGATTGTGTGATCACTCAGTGCACTATATCCAAAATGTATACATGTACAAATAACAGTTATGTGGTTTCTTAGTACTGTGGATGATGTTGCAGTTGGTTGTTTTCAGATGTATGACTGAGAGTATGCTGTCTACTATATTTCTATAAGTATTAATTCTGCTATCTGGACTTGCATGGCATTCATAATTAAATAAGACAGATGCGGAACTGGATCTATATACAAAAACCTTGTCAGGTCACACACATACATGTGTAACACCTCAAACTGTTAGCTGTATTTATGAATGATTCCTGACTATGTCTAAACAGCACTTCTTCTATGGCAAAGATGGAAAATCAACACTGTGGAAGAAAATGTTTTGTCCCTTATGCCTAGGTTTAAATCCCACACATTAAAAAATCAATTTTATCAGTGTATAAAGCCAAAAATAAATGTGTCAGGTCATGACATTTATGCCTTCAGTTCATGTCTGCAAACTTAACTCACCTAACAGTTACCTTCCAATTTGCAATACATATTTCCAAGCTACATCAGCAGACACCCCTCAAACTAAGGTCAAGTGTCAGATTAACCTTCCTATTTCAAATATTTATGTCATCCCTGCTTGGGACTGCCATCCTCCACTTAACATTGCTCAAACATTGTTGGCATTGTTGCTCAGATTTGTGCACTAACAGTACATGCAATTACTGGAATGGGTGGGAAAGCATAATTTTTCATTGCTCTAGGTTGGGTGTTAGACATGTCTGGAGTTAGTGGGGAAGCTGTCCAGTTTAGGGCACACAGGTGGGGTGTGCAGAAGTCCAGGATATTTACTGGACTCCTGGTAAAGCTTCACAGCCAGATGCTTCTGCAGGGGGACTTTTCTGGCTCCCAGTACAAGTATGAGGCATGAAGTAGTTTGGCTCAGGCTATATCCAGTGCTATTGGTGTCCTGGGTACTGAAGGACAGTGTAGGCATCATTTTAATGACCTACACAAGCACAACAGGGATAGCCTCAACAGTTGGTTGACTGAATTTAAGGCTACAGACATCCCACAGCTGTGTAAGTATGATAATAAGAGAGTACTTGTAATACCTGGAAAGCCAAATATAGGCAAGACTGGTATGCATAATGTTCCTCTGTTCTTTTCTGTTCTTTCCTCAGCTAATGCTGACATAGAGGGCAATTTTCATGCACAGGCTGCTTAAATGGAGAGATTGAGGGAAACAAATGGTATGGATGCAGCACAAGAGAAGTATTATTGTAGCTTTAAAAGTTAAAGATAGATTTTTTATGCAGTTGTAGCAAAATGAGCATGCATATCCTAATTTTAAAAGCAAGTACGCATGCATTAGTCTGGAGTGCAAACCAGCTTTAGGAGTCAAGTATAAGACTGCAGTCAGAGGTTCTGGGTTCAAATACCACGAGTATCACTATACAGTACTGCATTTATTTAATAATATTTAAATTAAACTTTATAAAAGTGGCATAAATGCCCTGTTGTTAACTGCAATCTGTATAACTGGAGCATACATGTGTGCAATACATTCACTTTTCAAGGATTACTTTCAACAGTCTGAAGGTATAGTTTGTATTTGTTAGAAAGTATACGTAAATGTAATACTTCAGATAAAATAGTGGTATAATTGTGTTAATGCATTGTATGTCACATATGATGGTACTAATTTTATCTCTTTTTTCCTCTCCCTCCAACCCTTATCTCTCTTTTTTATTTTATATTATGCATCAACAAAATGTCTCCATGCCATCCATCAGTTTTTAACTGTTGAAGAAGTGGATAGCCATGGTTCTTTCCTATCTCTCTCCTGCACACTCTTGCATTGCTTTCTCTTTGTTCTTCCTTTGCTTTCTCCCCATTTCACCACTTTCCTATCTACCCTATTTTAACACCTATCATCATCTTCTTTCGGCTGTTCCCATTAGGGGTCGCCACAGTGGATCACCTGTTTCAATTTATACCTGTCCTCTGCACCTTGCTCTGTCACACCAACCACCTGCATATCCTCTCTTACCACATCCATAAACCTTATCTTAGGCCTTCCTCTTTTCCTGTTACCTGGAAGCTTCATCCTTAGCATCTTTTTCCCAATATACTCAGCATCCCTCCTCAGTACATGTCCAAACCAACATAATCTTGCCCCTCTGGCTTTGTCTCCAAACCTTCCAACCTGGGATGACCCTCTAATATACTTATTCCTAATCCTATCCAACCTCATCACACACAGTGCAAATCTTAACATCTTTAACTCTGCCACATCCAGCTCAAACTCCTGCCTTTTTGTCAATGCCACTGTCTCCAACTCATACAACATAGCTGGCCTCACTACCCTCTTGTAGACCTTCCCTTTCACTCTTACAGGTACTCGTCTGTCACAAATCACTCCTGACACTCTTCTCCACCCACTCCATCCTGCCTGTATGCTCTTCTTCACCTCTCTTACACACTCACCATTACTCTGAACTATTGACCCCAAGTATTTAAACTCATCCACCTTTACCACCTCTACTCCTTGCATCCTCAACATTCCTCTATCCTCCCTCTCATTCAGACACATATATTCTGTCTTAGTCCTGCTGACCTTCATTCCTCTTCTCTCTAGAGCATATCTCCACCTCTCCGGGGTCTCCTCCACCTGTTCCCTACTCTCACTACAGATCACAATATCATCCACAAACATCATAGTCCATGGGGACTCCTGTCTGATCTCGTCTGTCAACCTGTCCGTCACCATTGCAAATAAGAAAGGGCTCAGAGCTGATCCTTGATGTAATCCCACCTCCACCTTAAACACATCCATCACTCCCACCGCAGACCTCACCACTGTCATACTACCCTCGTACATATCCTGTACCACTCTTACATACTTCTCTGACACTCCTGACTTCCTCAGACAATACCACAACTCCTGTCTAGGCACCCTGTCATATGCAAAAATACAATGCAACTCCTTCTGACATTCTCTGTACTTCTCCATCAATACTCTCAGAGCAAACATTACATCTGTAGTGCTCTTTCCCAGCATGAAACCATACTGCTGATCACTAATCATCACGTCCCTTCTTAACTTAGCTTCCACTACTCTTTCCCATAACTTCATGCTGTGACTGATCAATTTAATCCCTCTGTAGTTACTACAGCTCTGCACATCACCCTTATTCTTAAAAATCAGTTCCAAAACACTTTTTCTCCATTCCTCAGGCATCCTCTCACTTTCTAAGATTTCATTAAACAATCTGGTTAAAAACTCAACTGCCATTTCACCTAAACATCTTCATGCTTCATTCTCTTCATAGCTGTCCTTACTTCCTCCTTGCTAATCCATTGTACTTCATGATTCAATATCCATACATCATTCAACCTTCTCTCCCTCTCATTCTCTTCATTCATCAACCCCTCAAAGTACTCTTCCCATCTCCTCAACACACTATCCTCGCTTGTGAGTATGTTTCCCTCATTATCCTTTATCACCTTTACCTGCTGCACATCTTTCCTAGCTCGGTCCCTCTGTCTAGCCAATTGGTACAGGTCCTTTTCTCCCTCCTTAGTGTCCAACCTTTCATACAACTCTTCATATGCCTTATCCTTAGCCTTCGCCACCTCTCTCTTTGACATGCACCTCATCTCCTTATACTCCTGTCTACTTTCTTCAATCTCTTTGACAATCCCACTTCTTTGCCAACCTCTTTGCCTGTATACTCTCCTGTACTTCATCATTCAACCACCATGTCTCCTTGTCATCCTTCCTCTGTCCCGATGTGATACCAAGCACTTTTCTAGACATCTCCCTTACTAGCTCTGCTGTAGTTACCCAGCTATTTGGTAACTCTTCACTGCCACCCAGTGCCTGTCTTAACTCATCCCTGAACTCCACCTCACAATTACCCTTTTTCAATTTCCACCATTTGATCCTTGGTGCTGCCCTCACACTCCTCCTCCTCTTATTGATCACCAGCGTCATCCTACAAACCACCATCCTATGCTGCCTAACTACACTTTCTCCGGTCACCACTTTACAGTCTCCAATCTTCTTCAGACTGGCCCTCCTACATAAGATATAATCCACCTGTGTGCATCTTCCTCCACTCTTGTATGTCACCCTATGCTCCTCCCTCTTGTTAAAATACGTATTCACCACAGCCATGTCCATCCTTTTCGCAAAATCCACTACCATCTGACCTTCTTCATTCCTTTGTTTAACACCATACCTACCCATCATTTCCTCATCCCCTCTGTTCCCTTCACCAACATGCCCATTGAAATCTGCTCCAGTCACCACTCTCTCACCCTTAGGTACAGTCATCACCAATTCATCCAATTCACTCCAAAATTTTTATTTCTCATCCATTGCACACCCAACTTGTGGAGCATATGCACTAATAGCATCATTACACTATCAATTTCTAGCTTCATAAACATCACTCTATCCGACACTCTTCACCTCCAAAACACTCTTAGCATACTGTTCCTTCAGAATAACTCCTACACCATTTCTCCTCCCATCCACACCATGATAAAACAATTTGAACCCAACTCCAATTCACCTAGCCTTACTCCCCTTCCATCTGGTCTCTTGCACACACAATATACCAACCTTCCTTCTGTCCATCATATCAGCTAGCTCTCTCCCTATACCAGTCATACTGCCAACATTCAATGTTCCAACCCTCACTACCACAGTCCTAGCCTTTCTCCTCTCTTCCTGCCTTCGGCCATGCCTTCCACCTCTTCTCCTCCTTCAGCCAACAGTAGCTCAATTTCCGCCAGCACCCTGTTGGCTAACAGTACTGGTGGTGGTCGTTGTTAACCCGGGCCTCGACTGATCCGGTATGGAAATATTTACTGGTGACTGCATGAAATGATTTGGCAAAGTTTTACGCTGGATGCCCTTCCTGACGCAACCCTCCCCATTTATCCAGGCTTGGGACCGGCACAAAGAAATGCACTGGCTTGTGCATCCCCAGTGGCTGGGTTACCCTATTTTAACACCTATAATCTTTTCAAAAATAGAATCACACACAACACACATAAGAACCAGAATAAGCAATGGATTCCTTCACTTTTTGGCCTCTATGTTTGCACAGAGTTTGACATCACACACCAATGCCAACGAATGGTGAGCAGATTTACAATGCTGCGGTTATCTCTGCACAATGCTGATTAGCTCCACTGCACTACACCAACAGACACACAATAACATACATTGAATGTACTCTACAGAATAATATGTCATTCCAATATCACTGTTTATTTAAAAATATTGCATACACCTGGATTCAAACCTAGTCTCATCTGGGCTCAACAAGAAATGTGTCAATGCATTTACACCTGCTGTCACAGAGTCAGCTAAGCAGCTCAGTACTAACTGTTGGACTCAGTACTAACTGTCAGACTTTTAGCAATGTGGCTCAAATTTGCACACTGCTTAACTATGTACAAACAGGGAAAGTAATGGAAATGTGCACATGTGCAAATGCTTTACCAAACATTGCGCAAACCAGCTGCTCACCAATGCACTATGCAAAATCACTGTTAGCATGTATTACTGCTGTTTACTGTCCATTTACTCTTTATGCCATGAAACTACATGTGAAAATATAAAATGAAGGCCCTAACAATATGTTACATATCTCAATGCAGCCATGTGTTGCCTCCCTGTATGCACTGCAACTCTGGTGTCTCAGTACTTTTTAACACATATGTCAACTACACTACATAAATTAATATCAAATGTGTGATTTGCAATGCATATCAATCTGGTAACATGCAGAACTAGAACTATCTTCACAGTTGAGTATGCCTGCACATATGTTAACTGTCCCTGGGAACTACTGACCCATAACCCTAACCAACCTTATCTGCAAGGCTATGGAAACAATCATCATGGACCTTAATCACAGGGACATAGGTGACCTTCAACACTTTTGACCTGACCCATTTTGGTTTTGTCAAGGGTAGAGCTTGCTTATTAAACTTAGTGGACTTCTTTGATAATGTCCCCAAAGGTCTGGCTAAGGGAAAACAGGACATATTGCCTATGTTTATTTATCCAAGGCCTTTGAAACAATCCCCCATTCAGGTATCGTAGAGAAAATCTTCCACCTGAGGATTAACCCATACATTACTAGATGTATAGACAAATGGCTCACTGAAGACCACACAGTGTCAAAGTTGGGGAGTTCACCTCCACCAGTAGACCAGTTACCAGTTGAGTACTACAAGGATCTGTACTGGGCCCTTTACTGTTTGGAAATTATTTCTCTGAAGTCTGGGTGAAGATAGATGGCCTGTGGCTTACCAAGTTTTCAGATGACTATCAGATGGGCACAATCATATAGGGTCTTCCAATAATGTTAACATATTACAGAAAAAGCAGACAAAGGCAAATTATTGATGCCAAATTCATGGACTGAAACTTAATGCAAAAAAATGCATCGTTGTCCCCTTTAGCAAAGAACTACCCCTACTAATTATGATATACATAGCACCCCTTTAAGCTCAAACTCAGTGATGTGAGACTTGGGAACACAGGTTGATAGCAATCTAAACTTTGATCAGTATGTGTCCTTAGTGGTAAGACATATATTCTACATTGCACAACTCATAAATAAGGACAATGCTTCCAAGACCAGAAAGGTCATAACTCCACTGTACATGACCTGTATCAGACCACTAATTGAGTACAATGCTGCCTTCTGTATGTACCTCACCAGTCACCTGCAGCAACTGGAGAAACCACAGAGGTTTCTGACCAGGAAAATCCAGGGCCTCCAAAACATGACATACATGTAAAGACTGAGCCCTGTCACTCTGCTCAGTATTATACAGGCTGCTGAGAGGCAACCTCTGCCTGGCCTACAGAGAAGCTTCAGACCCTGCCTTATTGGAAATGCTGGACATCCACAAATCAAATGGGACAAGAACAACTTGCTCCAGGGATCTCAACCTAGAATGTGACATAAACAGAACATGCTGGAGAGACAGCTATATTGTCCAGCTATTGCTGTTCCTCTGGAATAGGCTCTCACTGCATATGAAGCAGTGGTCTTCAATGTCCCTTTTCAAGCGCAACCTTGAAACATGGATAGGTGATCATAAGTTCAGCTCAGGGGTGGCACTCATGTCCCTCACGAACAGGGGCAGTCAGTGCTGATCATAAAGTCACTCTGCTAGCAATGAACATTTAATTATGCTCAATAAGGGTATTTTGTTTTTTACATAGCTAAGCTTGCCAAGGCTCTAGGGCCTTTAGCCTAGTAAACTCCTATGAACCTATGAAGCTATGCAGGCCTCCCAACATCTTCTCTTCTACATCCAGTTCTGATGTCATTCACTATAAGTTGTCCTGCAGCCATGTAAAAGTCAGACTTGTGTTGTGGCACTTGCATAAAGTACTGAGCTCTGTAGTCTGTGTACTTAGGTAGAGGGTTCTGTTCTCACTGTAGTCAACTGAGGTATGTGTGTGTGTGTGTGTGTGCGTGCGTGCGCGTGTGTGTGTGTGTGTGTGTGTGTGTGTGTGTGTGTGTGTGTGTGTGTGTGGGAGTGTGTGTGGGCATATGTGCGCACTTGCTTGACATTACAGAGAGCCTTTTAAAACAGCACATGGAACACTGTTATTACCATATTCTCCTCACCAGAAACTGCTGATGTCTAGACTAGACAAAAAAAATCTTACTTAGAAATAAAGCTTGGACCACTTCACCACTTCACGAACCACAAAAATCCACACAGATCAACTTAGTTGCAGACAGTTAAGGAATGAGACAAAACAAATCTGTTATGGCTGACAAAAAAAAACTATTATTACTACCTACTACAGAAACACCAAAATAAACCCCCAAATTTCTGGGCAGGTTTAAATCAACTTCTCCACCCAGGTCAATCCTCCACCCCCCACCCCCTCAACATCCAATGAAAAACTCCTGCAGAGGTTGCCAATTCCTTCAATAGCTTCTTTACAGAAACCATCCAACACTTAGCTGGTCAATTATCCCCTAGTGGATCAAATCCAATTTCTACAATGCCTTTAAATTTTAACCTCATTTATCGGAAAACTAATCAGGAAACTAAAATCAACTACCCTATCTGATCTCCTCCCTGCCAAGTATTTACAAAAAGCAGCTGATGCAGTAGCCTACCCAATATCTATTCTGATCAATAGAACTATACCCCACCATCTGGAAGATTTCCCATGTTATCCCGCTCCATAAGGGCAGCAGTTCCACTGAGCTCTCAAATTACAGAACCATAGCTATTATGTCACCACTAGCCAAAATCATGGAAAAATGTATCCATACACAACTCTTGAACTATCTTCTTGTAAACAATCTCCTGACAAACTCACAACATGGTTTTAAACAGTACCATAGTGCTACCACTGCCCTACTCTCCTTTACTAATGCTATAAATCAAAACCAAAATAGTAATAAACTTTCCTCAGCCATCTTCCTTGATCTGTCCAAAGCTTTCGATATGGTAAACCACCAGCTACTTATACAAACCCTGGAATTTATTTCCTTAGATACTCAAGCCATACAATGGTTTAAAGCATGTCTGAGTGGTAGACAACAGGCAGTCCTATGGAAAGACAACTTATCTACCCTTCTACCTATCACACTTGGTGTCCCTCAGGGATCCATCTTAGGGCCCCTCCTATTTTCCATATTCATCACTGACCTGAACAAGGTAATTCCGGATACTATCTGTATTCAATATGTGGATGACTCAACCCTAATTTGTTCGGCCGCATCCCCAGTGGAACTACTATGTCTATACCAAAAAGCTTTTACTGTGGTCAAAAATTGGCTCCTCAATCGCTGTCTTATACTAAATCCCCAAAAAATTAAATTGCTACTGTTCTGTCCTTCTTGTAGGACCCCCTCTCTAACCATTTCCATTAAATCTAACAATGGCACTCTTGTCTTTCCAGATCCCTCTACCAAGCTCCTAGGTGTAATAGTTGACAATAACCTGTGGTTTGACTTGCATATTAACCATATGATTAAAACAGTTAATAAAAACTTGGTTCCCTATATAGGATCAAATACTTCCTAACCCCCCCTAGATAGAACTGTTATTGTACATACACATCTACTCTCCACACTCCTCTATGCCTCCCCCTTATTCACAAGCTTGAGTACAACTTACCTGAATAAGTACTCTAACTGCTATAATCATATTGCCAGATTTTCCACTGCTTCTACCTATAGAACCCACCTCTGCCTTAACCTTAAACTTCTAGGGTGGCTTGAACTACCAAACCTACCTCTGGTCAATCAACTAGTAATTGCCCATAAGATTCTTTACCAGCCAGAATACACACCTGACCTTAAAAGTATTATCACCCCCCTACACGAACCTCAAAACACACAGATCCTCCAACAAAATGTTAGCTTTCTCTTTCAAAACGAACAACGCAGTTGGGGAAGATCTGTTTACCAACTCTGTTGGTAAATCATGGAATTCACTTCTTGCTGACATAACCATAGAACCCTCTTTAGCACTGGTCAAATAAAACCTTACACTATACTTCAAAAAACGTTGGCCCCTGACTAATTGCTACCCTCCACTAATGCGGGCCTAATGAGGACATCTCGTCTTAGATATTGGTTTCTAATCCAGTAACTCTGAATTAACTAGACTGAACAAGTGACGTTTTGTTCCCCTTTAAAGTATGCAAATTTGTAAGGAACCTATAATCTGATATATACATATATATGCAACGTACACAGTGACATGACTTGGAAAATGAAAAGAGGCTTATATGATAATTTGTAACAGCTTCTTATTTTGAACTATTTTGCACTAGGAAATGACTTAACGTGTGTGTGTGGGGGGGGGGTGGGTGTGTGCATGTGTGTGTGTGTGTGTGTGCGTGTGTGCGTGTATGTGTGTGTGTGTGTGTATATATATAAATATACATATATATACACACACACACACACACACACACACACACACACACACACACACACACCTGTTTTTTCTTGCATGCTTTCTTGCATTTTTATTGTATTGTTTTGTTTTTGTATTGTATTTTTGTTCTTTTTATCTGTATGGAGATTTTCTCCCCGGGTCTCTGCTGAAAATGGATGTGTATCCAGTCAGACTATCCCAGTCAACAAATGCAAAATAAAATAATAATAAATAAATAAATTATATTCTATTAGTACTGTAATATAATCCTCAGATCTGAATACAATGGCATGACTTATGATGTGCACAACATAGGCTTTCAATGCCAGTGTAAACACTTGGTGGTGGAAGTTCAAATTGCTATCTATGTGTGTTCCCAGTGCTTGCATCACTGGGTTTCAGCATAGCAGGACGGTTGTCAATGCTGTAATTAACAGGGAATTCCACTTTGCAAAAGGACAAAACAAACACACATTTTTGCATTTATTTGTAGACCGTGTGGCTTTGTCACCAATCATTTGTCTGTGTTAGCCCCTCCTGTAATATGTTATCATCATATATGGACTCAGTGATTGCACCCTGTATGCAAGAATCAGCAAACGCAGTAAGCCAAAGGCCATATACTTTAGCCTAAACTGTTGAGAAATAGAGTCCAAATAGTAAAGGGCCAAGCACAGATCCCAAGGGTACGCCAATGGTGGCAGCTCCACTGGTACAGGTTGATTCACTATCTCTCAAAGTATGTGATCTCTTAGTGAGAAAATTGGCGACCCATCTAGTGAAGTAAGAATTAATCCTGATCTGGATGAGTTTGCAATGATACCTGGAATGGGGATTGTGTCCAGACAATAGAGCAAATCAGATAGCCAGTATGCATGGTCTTATTTTCATCCAAGCCTGTCACACAGAATCAATGGGCTGTGACATCAGAGATAGTCTATCATGTGACTCAGCATATACACCTTTCAGACACGGTTGAATACATACTTCAACACACCCTCTACCCAAACTATGTTCCTGTAGAAGGGTGTACATCAACATGCATCCACGTGAGATGGGGGAGACAGCACCCGATGCATGCATGTATAGACACATCCTGACTCTCCTCATCTGTGAGGTAGATCGGCATCTCATGGATCTTTTACTAAATGGACACTAGTGATATCCTGGCTGTGTGCAACAGACCTGTGTTAGTTGTTAATGCTACATCATGTCTATTACATCTGTTAGATGTCCCCAAAGAGGTCATCAAGGGCATGCATGACAACAACACTATGATCCTTTTGAACTTGACAAGCCCAAGGCATTTGACACAAATCTACACTGAGGTATTCATTCATTCATTCATAAACACCTATATCACCAAGTGGGGAGACCTCTGTATCACATGCATGCCATCAAAATATGTTGAAATGTGTGAAGTGAACTATATCTCAGGATCAGTGACCAGGTCCATGCATCACGACTGTCTAATAGCCCCTTTCCTGTCCATTATTTAAGTCACAGACATCATAAATGACATACACATCTTGTGTTCCAACAACTGTCTGAAGGACTACAGATTGTGGGCAATAATTGACTCCAACTGTGATAGTGGTATAACACAGACAGTATCAGCACACACCAAAGACTGCTGACACAGCCATGACAACACCTGCAATGACACAAAAAGATGGGGGGAATTTGTTACATCAGGAAAACAAACACACAACCTGAGTATAAGATAGACATCGCACCCTATAATCAGACCAATAGGTTTGTGACCTGTGTCGTGTGGTAGATGGTATGTGGAACGTACACCAGCATGTGACAACAATGCTGACTACTGCCTTGTATGTGAAGGACATCCACTTCACAGGCTGTAATACCTCCATAGTTCACAGCTTTCATCACACCAATAACTGAGTACAATGCACCCTTCATCATGTACCTCACTACACATTTTCGACTGACGTGTAACTGAAGTGTACCACCTTTGCCACAGTGAGCTGTCACACATCTTACTGGCCATATATATATATATATATATATATATATATATATATATATATATATTTTTTTTTTTTTACTTTTTTTAATTAAATATACCAATTCTGAGATTGCACTACAGCAATGAAAGTGATAAATATACCATACCACACTGTACGGTGATTTCCATTTAAACAGTTAGAAGTTTTTGAAATATATTCACACACACATACACACAAATATATAGATTTACTTTTAAAATTTCGATGTAGCATTGTACACCTATGAATTATTCGAACTACAGATGTTTGAATAGTTCATATGTGTGCAAACTAAATAATCGAACGTTCTACTTGCGAATGTACTGTGCATACGCAAATATGAACGTTCGAAGGGATGTACAGGGATCGCTGTACAGTGCGGTTCGGGAAATACATCCCTTTCCTCACTGTAGTGCAATATCGGAGTTGGAATATATAGTTGGGGGGTGGGGGGTGCAGGGGGGCTTGCCCCCCTACATAAATGGGATGTTAGGTGTAGTAGTTAGGGAGTTACGGCAAGGATAGCATTGCTGTTAAGTGCAATAAAATGTTGTGTTTGACATTTTTGGCATTAACAGCTGATTTTTGACATTAGGACAGTTAAGTAATGTGTACTTTCGGCTAATTAGTTCACCCTGAAAACCTACACCACCAAAACACACACATAGAAGCACAAAATACACACCTACATTCACGGAGACTCTCAAAAAAAATCTACCCAAGCAACAGGGACCTCCAAAGCAGAAACACAAGCAACCTCCACCCCCAACACAACCCAAATGACACATAGCCCACAAACTCAGTGTGCCACTCAACCACAGCCAATAAAGCATAACAATGTACCCAACAGTCTAGTCATAGATGACTCTATAGTCAGGCACACTGATGTTCCACTCACCAGGCTAAACAAGGAGAAAGTTTCTGTCAGCTGTCTGTCAGGTGCTAGAATCCGCCACATAACGTATGCACTGAAGTCACTCCACAGCAAGTACAAATATGACTCTGCGTTGTCCATGTTGGTGTGAATGACCTGAGACATACCTCCCTGGACTACATGAAAAGAGACATGGAGGAGCTTTCTGATCTTGTAGCCCAGGCAGGTATGACCCTAGCCATGAGTAGCATCCTGCCATCACCCAGAATAATATCACAGTACAAGGACAAAATTATTAACTTCAACAATTGGCTAAGCTTCTGGTGTCATTCTAAGGGGATCCAGTATCTGTCTGCCTGGGATGACATGATCGACAAACCACAATGCTTTGCCAGAGATGGCCTGCACTTGTTGCCCTTAGGATTCCGGATACTGGCTAAGGCTCTTGCCACCCCTGTAGTGCCTTTTTTAGGCAAGATACAAATGACAAATACACCACTGTAACAAGTACAAGCAAGCAAAATCTGAGGGTAATGCTACTTAATGCTAGAAGTCTAAACCTCAAAATACACTCACTTGGGGCACTCCTTAAAATGGAGAACATTGATATCTGTGCAGTGACAGAGACCTGGTTCAAGGCTCCAGAGAGCACCCCTGCATTACCAGGCTATAATTAATAACACACCTTTCGGCCACCTAACCTGAACCGAAGCACTAAAGGTGGAGGCGCGTCCATATTCATTAAGGATATCCACACCTCCAGGCTAGTTGCTTAGCATAATGCATCTAAAATTATCCAAGTGCAACTAACTCTGGGCAAGACTGCAATGCAAATTGTAGCTTGCTACAAATCCCCCACCATGCCCCAGGATTCCCACTCCTCATTTCTTGATACACTGGAAAATATTAGGGTACAGCCTAACACCCTAATAATGGGCGATTTCAACTACTCCACCATTAACTGGGAAAACTACTCATGTACCAACTCCTGTGCTTAACGTTTTCTGGAATTCATAAATTTCAATGCCTTGGATCAACTTATCCACACCCCCACCAGGGGCAGCAATATCCTAGACCTGGTCATTACCAACATGGGCAACCAGTGTTTCACACCAGAGGTCAATTCCTCGTTGGTCAGATCCGGCCACAAGCAAATCACCCTAGATATCCACATCCCATCCCCACTCCCCATTAGGGAAACCACCGTAAAAAATTTCTCCAAAGCCAACTTCACACTTCTTAAGACAGAAGTGGCAAACTTCACGACACCCATGCTGATGGACAATAGAGATATGACTGCTGAATCCTATATAATTGCACTTTATAAGCACTTACACGAGCACATAGATCATGCAATCCCTAACAGAACCAAGATGCTATCCTCCAAAAAAAGGAAGCCAATCTGGTGGCCCCCTGCTATAAACAAACTCTACAACAGAAGAAAGAAACTGTTGCAAAAAAGAGCAAAATCCCATGATTGGAGGCACTCTGTGGTCAGCCTCAGGAAGAAGCTGAGATCCCTCATAAAATCCTCCAAAGCTAGTTATGAAAACAAAATCACCACTGATTCTAAAGACAACCACAAAGCATTCCATAGCTATGTCAAGAATCTCAATGGCAACACTCAGATCTGCTCTGAGTTACAGCGTAATGGCACTAAATATACAGAACCAACTGATATTGCCAACATCCTGGCAGATAGTTTCAGTGCTAACTTTACCCCTCTTTCATCCCCTAAAGGGCCAATCTCTATACCGGAAGAATGCAAAGTTCCTGTAATCACAGCTGCAGAGGTAAAAAACACACTCTCCAAAGCCAAGAGCACAGCATCCATGGGACCTGACAACATCCCAGGCTGCATTCTACATGAACTACAGAACGAACTGGCACCCCACCTAAGTACCATGTTCAATCATAGCCTCACCTGAGGCTTTGTGCCCACTGAATGGCGCACAGCAACGGTTATCCCACTCCACAAAGGGGAAGCCACCACGGACCCCAGGAAGTACCACCTCATTAACCTGATGAGCCTGGTCTGCAAGGCTATGGAGTGTATCATCATGGAACTTATAAACAATGACATTGACAATCTCCAAACTCTGGACCCTACCCAGTTCGGGTTTGTAAAAGGCAGATCATGTCTCCTAAACCTGATAGACTTCTTTGAAAATGTCACCAAAGCTGTAGATGAGGGTAAGGTGGTTCACACAGCCTATATAGATCTTGAAAAGGCTTTCGGCACAATCCCCCACTCTGGAATTATAGACAAACTCACTAAACTAGGTATAAATCCTTATGTCACAAGATGGGTTGCCAACTGCTCACTGACAGAACTCACACTCTGAAAGTCCAGCTTCAGACCAGTGACAAGTGGAGTATCACAGGGTTCAGTCCTAGGTCCTCTCCTGTTTGATATCTACTTCTCTGAAGTACAGGCTAACACAGAAGGTCTTTGGCTAACAAAGTTCGCAGATGACTGTAAACTAGGAGCCATAATCAAATCTCCTAACGATGTGGACATCCTACAAAAGGGCCTCACAGAGACAGATGCCTGGTGTCAAAGCCATGGCCTCAAGCTCGGTGCCAAAAAGTGCATTGTCATCCCTTTTGGTAAAAACTCTGTACCCATGAACTACCACATAGGTGGTAATCTACTTAACACCGAAAGTGTGATAAGAGACCTTGGGACACAGGTGGACAGTAGTCTCTCCTTTGATAATCACATCACCACAGTAGTCAGGAAATCCTTCTACGTGGCACACCTCATCACAAAAGATTTCTCATCCAGGAAAAAAGAGTTCATTGTTCCCCTCTACTCATCACTCATTAGACCCATTATAGAGTACAACGCTCCTTTTGGTATGTATCTCACAAGACATCTACAACAACTGGAAAGGCCACAGAAATACCTCACAAAGAGGATTACCAGCCTCAAACAGATGCCCTACACAGACCGTTTCAAAAAACTCCAGCTTTACTCTGTCACATACCGCCTACTTAGAGGCGATCTCTGCCTAACATACAAAGCTATGTCAAACCCAGATCTGTTGACATGCTCCACGTAAAGAAATCCCAATCCCTCTGAGCTACACACTCTAGGGACCTAAACCTTGTCACCACAATAAACAGAACATGCTGTAGGGATAGATTCCTGTCCCAGAGACTTCCCATATTCTGGAACAAACTACCTATCTATATCAAACAAAGCTCCTCATTAGCACTCTTCAAGAAAAATCTTGATGATTGGATGGGAGATAGGAAATTCACCCCAGGGATCACTTCTGTGGCTCTGCTTGACAGGGGCACAGGAAAATAATTTTCTTGGTTGGCAAAAGCCAGGGTACCATTTGGCTAGGCTTATATAGGCCCTATGGCCAATAGCCTAGTACCTACCTATGAACCTATGTTAAGTACCATTTTTTTTAGTTTCGATATTTTAATAGTAAACCAAATGTGTATATATATATATATATATATATATATATATATATATATATATATAGGTAAACCTGGGCTGAAGTGCCATCCTGACCCCATGTGCAAGTGGATGGATATCTATCTATACACACACACACACACACACACACACACACACACACACACACACACACACACACACACACACACACACATGCATACACATACACACACACACACACACTCACACACACACACACACACACACACACACACACACACACACACACACACACACACACACACACACACATATATATGAATCTAGGTCTATTGCACTAAATCACCTTTCCACGAAACGTAAACAACCGAACACATTTTAGCAAAAGTGCTTTTCACCGAAAAAGCACTTTCATTAAAGTGTGCAAAAAAATTAGAAAACAACAAAATAAAAAAAAAACACAGTACTCATGTTTACGCAGGGGGCATGCCCCCCACAACCCCCTACTTTTATATTCTCACTCCGAGATCGCACTACAGTGGAAAAAGGGAATATTCCCTTATCCCCACTTTGCTACAATCTCAGCAACAGCCATTTCCCCACGTTTTTATCTTTTTTTTAGCACACTGTCACAAAATTGTTTTTCGGTGAAAAGCACTTTCACGAAATTGTGCTCGGCCATTTCACTTTCGGTGAAACGGTCGTTCGATAAATAGTACAGATCCCATACAGATATATATATATATATATATATATATATATATATATATATATATATATATATATATATATGGGTCTACTTGAGATAACTGAAATCTCAGTAGACTGACTTTCATAACACCTAGACCACAACACAGATATCCCACAAACATGAAACCTGACATATCCAGCATACACAACACCAAAACAATGAAATCCCGACTTACCCCCATTCACTGACATAACAACAGAAAAAACGATCACCATTGGAACAGCACAGTAAAACATTCCAACCCAAACTATGTACTTGACCTCACCTACACCCCCCACCAACCAATACACGCAAAACAAAGAAAAGTCCACTGAATATTCATGACGGTGTCTATAGCATCCCAGACTCCTTAAACTTAAATATACCAACTCCAAAATCAGACTACAGTGTGGAAATGAACAGATTTCCTGTTACAATCAGCTTTGGCTGTCGTCATTTCAAACATTCAGCCTTCTGAACATCAGTATTGTAAAGGTGTGAAACTTCGAGTTTCTGGTCTCTGTCTTACAAAAGTCAATCTACTAAGATTTTAGTTATCTCAAGTAAACATATATATATATATATATATATATATATATATATATATATGTATGTATATGTGCGTGTGTGTGTGTGGCATAGCTAGAGTTTGTGCTGCCCAGGACTGTCTTTGAGTTTTCCAACCCCACCAATACACAGCCCTTCCCCCCTGCAGGCATTCCAGTGTCCCAATATTTGGCTATTTCTCCCAGTTTACCATAAACACTGTAATGTGCATACTACTTTATGCTTTACTTCTACAATGATTATTTGGATTTCATTTAAAACTTTTATTTTAAATTTTATAGCACAAAACACTGATAGACATCTACTAAACAAAGCAATACAACCTCACAAAGAAAACAGACTTAGCTTAAAACTTATCTGCCCTTGAAACTCACATTCATTAAAACAGCACTTAAACAGACATTCAAAGAAAATGCTTCTGGCCAGTGCAGGAGAAGGTTTACCTTTAGGCTGTTTTCTAATCATAGGCCCCTTGCACACATAAAGTATGTGTTCTTTGAGTCACCTTCTTGATTGTATTAAATTATATTCCTTGCATAATACAGCACACTTGTTAGAGCATGTTTTAACTTTATTGTTTTGAACATTTTTCCATTAAGCAATGAAACAAAATGTATAAACCAATAATGACAAAACTGGCCAGTTCAGAGCATTTCCATAATAAAAGTCTACTCAAACTTCTGTAATTACAATCCACCAATATCAGTAAATATGCACAATTTCTGCAGAAGTAAAAGTAATCTAAATAATTCCACATTAAAGAGATCTGTAACTAATGAAGAGGTTGCTTCTAGCAAACAACTTTATATTTCATTGTTTCATCTACAAATAAAGTGTCTGCTGCCCTTGAAGAATAAACTGCCTACGTTACATTAAAATAATGATAAGCTAGTAATATTGCAATAGGGAATGGATGGCAAACTGATAACAGGTTCATAGTTACTAGGTATTGCCTCCAAAGGAGACCATTCACCAGACTGCAGCATCCACGCCCTTTAAAGTACAACAAAGTACAATATCAGCAATCTATTTGCATACCATGGGAGTAGAACCCATAACCTTCTGCATCAAAAGCAAGTATATTACCTGTTCTGCTACGAACAATGCAAACAGACTTAGCATATGCAGCATTAAACATCTTTTCCCCTGAAACTCTCAGCTCCTTGTAAAATTCACCTGCCACTCAACTAAATCTCTCAACTTTGCAGCACAAGAAATCTATAAAAAGCCAATATTTATTGTGGGGGTGGGGGGGGCAAAGGCCCAAAACCAGGGACATATTTTAAGCATTTCTTGTACAATCTTAGAAGGTTGCTAGAATAAAATGTTTTGTGTTACCAAACATATCCTGAAAGACAGGAAGACTGAAACTTAAATGACTGTTATAACTTAGTGAATTCAAGTCCTCACTCATTTGCCAGAAAACAACAAATTTTAAGAGGAACGGACCAAAATATGAGCCAAACGTTCCAGAATTTCTGTGAAAATCTGAACAGTTGAGAGCTTGAATCACAAGTGGTGGTATGGGTAGACAATTCAGGATCTTGCTTCGTGTACTTGAGGTACAGGGTTTGAGTCTGAGTAATACTAACCACCAGGTATAACTAACTGGGGCATTACACACATACACAGACACCTTACTTGAACAGAACCAACAGCAGAAGAATTAAATCCTTACACATACAAGAACACAAAGCAGTTGTAAGCAGCAATGAGAAAACTCTTCTTACTTAAGCAGAGGAAGCAGCAGAACTGGGCAGCAGCAATTCTACACACACACACACACACACACACACACACACACACACACACACACACACACACACACACACACACACACACACACACACACACCTTACTTGAACAGAACCAGCAGCAGAAGAATTAAATCCTTACACATACAAGAACACAATGCAGATGTAAGCAGCAATGAGAAAACTGTTCTTAGTTCAGCAGAATTGAGCAACAGCAATTCTAGGCAAATGTTTTAAAACTGGGTGGGAACAGGAAGAAGAACAATGCAAACAGGAATGCCCTTAAACAGTTTTTTTTTTATTTTTATTAAAAGTATTAAAGCTGACAGGCCCAAACGCCGCCCCTCTCACCCCCCCAGCTATGCCACTGATATATATATATATATATATATATATATATATATATATATATATATATATACACAGGTCTCCTTCATTTGATCGAAAGACCATTTGACTGAATCCCATTTGATCGAAAACCAGTACTCAAGGCAAATAACAGGGATTTGTCCCCCTTCTCAATGTTGTGCGATCCTGGAGTTGGTATATATAGTTAGGAGGGGTGTGGGGGCGCAGCCCCCCACATTGGGGGGGTGTTGGGGTTGAAGCACCCCACCTACTTTCGTTTAAAATCTGTACTTTTTGTGTTGTTTTCTTCTTTTAAAGGAAACTAGCCAGCCCCATCACAATTCTTTATCTTATCTGATCATCTTTAATGTAAATACAACCACAATTTTCTGTCAGGTCTTATAATTATTTCACAAATGATTCAACACACTCACCCTTTGCTTGTACACTTCTGTGTAAATACATTCTGTCATATATTTCTTTTTGACAAAAATGATCATTATGTTTGCTAGTTACTGACGTATACATAACACTTTAGCCCTCTGTAAATGCGAATAAAACTGTGTATGTCCTTAGTTTCTCAGCCCATAGCATACAAAAGCATGTTTACCTGGTTTTCTTCTGATTCTTTACAAGACATTGTGCAAATCTGTGTTTCTAAACAGGCCAGCAATATGTCTTTGAGTAGTCAAACAGCTTTGATGAATTAATCTTCATCATGGCAGGAAAAAATGTTTGGTATATCTACAAATAAACCATTTCAATTCAGTAAAAGTATGACTTTGTGAGGTATTACACACACATGCACAAATATGTATATGGCACACAAACTAAATGTTTCCATTATATTATCTGCAGGTTTTACCATGTCATTTTCACTGAGAAGTAATTGCTGTTTTTTTTTTGTTTGTTTTTGCAACACTTTACTGAACAATACAAGAAATAACATTTGCATCTATAAAATTCTTATATAGTAAATTTACTACAAGTCTGTGTGAGACATAATAAAAACACAAAAGTTTTAGAAACATCTTAACATTTAATAGATTAGACTAGAATAAAAAACAATAAACATTAATTTTCCCTTGGGCCGTCTGTATATGGTTACATCAAGCAAAATAAAGCATTTTCTGTAAATCTTTAAAACAAGTTTTGTACTTGTGTTTGGAAATATGAAATCACATTTTATGTTCGTAAATTCGCAGATGATTATCAATATCCATGAGGTTGATTTCCAATATAATGTTAAAATGGAAATTATTGTCCAACTTAATAAATAAAGCCATAAAAATTCTATATTTGTCATTCCAAAATTCAAGCTGGTCAAATCCAGTAAACAAAACTCTAGGTAATCCTTTCCTGGCAGCTGTTTCTGAACCACCTGAATAGCTGAGTCCCTCACCTTTTGGGAAGAACTTCTGGACGTGACCATAAGATATGCATGTAACTTGCCCCTTTCCAGCCATGCCTCCAACACTTCCCTTCCCTTCCATGTAGACTACACTTCTTTTTAGGCTTGCTGGTGAATTCTGCCATGAATGTACAACCTTATAGTGTGTAAATGGGATAAAAACTCTATACTACTGAAAACCTGAAAAAGTCTTCACCAACATCTCTTCCCAGTTAATTGTAGAAGTTACATCTGTGCCATCCTTCTGCTGCATATAGACCAATAAAGCTAGGGTCATTTGGAAAAAAAAAACAAGTGCAAAAATATAAACAACAAAACCTAGAGATTTTTGAAAGATATAAAAAAGAAACATGGACATGGAAAGAAAGAGAGCTCTGATGTGGTGTAATATTTATGCAAAGGAGAAAGTAAAACTAATCAATACAAAAAAGCAGCTCCAAAGATATATGCAGAGAAATACAGGCAAAGGCACCCAAATATGAAAAATTCACAATGTAAACATAAGATCACAAAAGAGGAGCAAGAGCACAGAGCAGAAGATTAGTAAAGTAGAAGTTAAACAAATAGAAACTGAAGTTATGGAATATCTGCAAAGTGAAGAATTTGGTATAGAAAGCCTAGCACGGGTTATGTCACAGAATGATGGGACAATGAGTCCCCAAAGTATGGAACAATGACTTCACAAAGTAAGGGGAAACAGGTGGCCCAGGAGACACCTGAAAAAGAAATATGGACATAGGGAAAGAAAAGAGTTTTAATATGGTGCAATATTTATGGAAAGGAGAAAGCAAAATTAATCAATACCAAAAAAGCAGTCCCAAAGATATTTGAAGAAAAATACAGGCAAAAGCATCGAGATATGGACAATTTTACAATATGAAAAATAAGAAAACAAAGGCAGAAATGAGGATAGTAATGGAGAAGTTAAAAAATAGAAAATTAAGTTATGGATTACCTGTGAAGTGAAGGATTTAGTGTAGAAAATCCAACCCTGGTAACGTCACAACATGTGCAATGGGAAGCATCTGATCAGTTGCCACATGAAGATGCTCTGGAGCCTTCAGTAGGACACCAGTACAAAAGTTCAGTTGGAGTTGCACAGCAAGGGAAGGAACAGGAAATGGTGGCAATTCTGATGCAGTCAAAGTTGTGGAGTGATAGGCCAGTGAGTTCCCATGTGAAACAGCAATGGATGACGCAGGATGCAGCTGAAGAGAATATGCCACAAGAAGATATTCTAGAACTTTCTGTAGAATGCCTGCAGGAAATGGAGAACAAAGAATGTGCCCACAGATTACAAAAAAATGATTTAAAGGAAGAGTCGTTTGATACAATAGAGATGGACAGACATATTAAGACTGATAAGAGAAATAGGTTACATAAAGTCATTAAGACCCAAAATGTAAGAACTCTGATAAAAACAACTAGAATTAATGTGACATAAAAGAGGTAAATAGGATATATTACCATGCAGCTAAATTAATGACAGATAAAGTCTTACCACAAAAATGTAATGGCAATAAGGGAAAGGAAGGGAGGAAAGCAAATGCCATCATGGAAGTATAAAGCAGAGAAAACTATAAACCAATTAAGACAATAAGTGTCACTGTTAGAAGATTATAGAAGAGGGAACAAATCAACAAAAATACTTAGAAAGGCAGACATGATAAATGCAATGCACAGTATTAGAATAGACTAGGATCAATCATACACTATTGCAAATAAACTAATGATATCTGCACAGGCAGAAAAACTAAGATATGCAGATAAATATAAAGGAAAATACAGAATAAGCAAGCCATTGATGATCCAAAAAGTTTTATACAGAATTGAATAGAAATACCACCAAACAAAGAAGAAATAAACACATTTTGGAGAAGAGCTATGAAGACCCTGCAGAACATAATAAAGACGCTGAATGGATAGAAGTAGTAGAAGATACAGTAAGAAGTTAAAATGTACCGGATGTGAAATGGGATGAAGTAACAGCCAAAGAAATTGAACAAAATTAAGAAAACCTCCTAACTGGAAAACCCCAGGTCCAGATGCAGCACCTAACTTCTGGGTAAAAGTATAAACATCTTTACATGAAGATTTAGCCCTGAGTAAGAACTACTTATGTGTGCATCTTGAACAGATATCACCCTGGTTAACAACAGGAAAAACGATACTCCTCCTTGAGAGTGAACCTGCAAGACATCTTCAAAACTATAGATCAACAACTTGTCTTCCAACACTATACATTGGAACTGATGCTGACAGAGTTTATAGTCATTTAGAAGAAAACTCAATCATGGAAATAGAACAAAGGAAGGGTAACTAAAGAAAGTCATGTGGAACAAAGAATCATTTTTTGTTAATAAAGTCATAATGGAGAATTGTAAAAATGGGAAGAATCTAAGTATGGTATTGATAGATTACAAAAAAAGCATCTGACAGCATCCACATTAATGGCTAAAAGAGTGCTTAAAGATGTATAAGATACAATCTGCATTGATAAGTTACATTACAGTGACCATGAAACAGTGGCAAACCACTTTGCAGCTAATCCATGATAAAAGACAAATTATCATCACAGGGACAAAAATTCAAAGGTGAATATCCCAGGGTGATTCTTTGTCACAGTTGTTCTTTTGTCTTGCTCTTAACCCATTAAGCTGTCTACTTAACAAATAAGGTTATGGCTACAATTTGACCCCCAGAAAACAACAAAAAGTAGAGACTTCTCATCTTTTTGTGGGTGATTTAAAACTCTATAGTTCATCAAATGAAGAGCTGAAAGCATAACTGCAAGTGGTCAAAACTTTCTCAGATGATACAAGAATGTTATTTGGTCTTTAAATTTGCAAAAGTAACATCTAAAGCAAGGAAGCTGCAGCACAAAATAAATATCAGTCTGGGTTCAGGAATATGATATACAGGAACTTGAGCAGGAGGAAGTGTATAAATGTTTGGGAATTGATGAAGGATCAACAATAAAACATGAACAAATGTGAACAAACCTCAGAAATATTTTAGAAGATTAAATTAGTATTGAAAACAGCCCTGATATATAGGAACAAAGTCTAAGCTATAAACCAATTTGCTTTTTATGTTCTAACTTACAGTTTTGGAGTGATTGAGTGGCCCCAACAGGTATTGGTTCAATTGGACAGGAAAACAAGAAAAATTGCTTCACACTTATCAAATGATATATAAAAATCAGCATGTACCAAGATTATATATTCCTTGTTCTGAAGGAGGTATGGGCTTCCTTGAAATTGATTACACATATAGATCTGCAATCATAGAACTGTGTACATATCTGCTGACCTCAACAGATCCATAGTGAAAGTTTTGAAACACGAAGAGAACATGTCTTAAATGACTTCCTTGCTTAGTTTAGCAGAAGCATATCAGTGTCAAGCAGGAATGGAAATCAAATCAGAAGTAGATAAAAATCAGGTAGCAATTGAATGTGCCAAAAACAAAAGAAAGAATATAAGGAGAAGGATCAGATGAGAAGGCAAGAAGTCTGGAAAAGGCATAAGTATAATTGCAAGTGCAGAAAAACTCCTGGAACAACCTCATGTCAATCAAGTTTTTATGCAGGAATGATTAAGGAGAGTTGAATTAACAGCAAAAGATAAAAGGTTAATATTGGCAGCCAGTGGACTATGTACACATTGGTTTACAAAGTCCATTGAGCATGTGAGAGAAATAGACAAATGCAGGTTCTTTAAAAAATACCTGGAAACAGTCACACATCTTGTTGCTGGATATGATACACTAATGGCAGAGGACCTGTATACTGAAAGGCATAACAATGTGGCAAGACTGTTGCATTGGGGATTGTGCAAACATTACAATACTGAAGTACATGCAAAGAATTGGAAACATTAGCCACAAAAGCATTATAGAGAATTATGAAGTTTATAACACATGGGATCACCCATTACCAACAGTTCAAAAATACAGATGTGAGAAAACCAGATACAGCAGTCCATGAATGAAGACAAAAGTAACACTGACCATTGGAATTGCTACATCCAGTGATTACAGTGTCTTATGTACATAGAGAGACCAAAGTCATAAAGTAGTAGGACTTGCAGGCAGAAAGGAGGACAATGTTGAAGAAGGATACCTAGACAGTTCCAATAGTAGTAGGAGCAATGTGCCTCATAAAAAAGAATTTACAGTGTTATTTAGATATGCTATGGATACATGTAACTCCATATGAATTTCAGAGGAAGTCAATTCTGGGCACATTGTGGGTGCTGCAAAAAGAGCATTTTTGGCTAGCATCAAAGTCTGAAACAATACTAATTTCATGAAGTTTAATCATACTTTGACTTAGGAATGGAGTCCATTCCCATCATGGTATTAAAACCCCAAAAGCCTTGGAGAAATTAAACAAAAAAAAATCCATAAGCACTTTATATACCATGATAATGATGCCTTTCACATCCAGTCTGTCCCTTTATAAAGAAACTGCCATTTTGCTTTTTGGTAAGACTCTTTGGATCCTGTGTTGTATGTTTTTTTGCATAGGGTTCACACCTGTAAATACTGACAGAAATTGACTCTTATGTTTAGAGCTTTCTCTTGACACTCCGGAAAGGTGGGAAAGTTATCTTTAAAACTGTCTATTAGACCATACCAATATATGTAACTTTTCCTAATCCAGTCTACCCAATGCATCACTTTTGAATCTACCTGGTAATCAGGATGGTCCCAGATTCCCCATTCCAGTCTCCTAGTATGCTATTAGCCTCTTACCCACTGATATTCCTCCAGTATCACATTTCTAGACCCCCTAGGATCCCAGACATTGCTCCTTCCTTCCATGATATCCAGTTGCCTGTTTTCATGTATTGCTCAAATCTCAGGCCATACCCAGACTTCAGAGGAAGGGTTCTAACCAATAAAAATAAGCTTAATGCCACAAGATGACATAAGTGCTAAAATCTGTCCATAATCCACCCTTAAAACTGTCTGCAGTCAACTTTTTCCTCAACCATGTGAGGAGGCGTGATTTCCATAGAAATTCCAGTATAGCTTTCTGAAATTTTTCAGAATACTAGCTAACACTCAGATATGGTAAATATCTACACTAAAATAAATTTAGGCAAATATAATATTTTTATGGCTTTGAGTTTGGCAAGAAATGAGAGTCATAACCACTTCCAGTCTCTAAAATTATTCTGCCTCTCTTTCCATAATGGTTTCACATTAGTACCCAGTATATCTGCAATATTTGTAGAAAATTGTATCCCCATATATTTACAAATTGTCCTTACCTTAATACCCATACTTTGGAATATCTATTTTCTAAAGTGACAACCGCACCCTCAGACTCAAAAAAACATATTTATTTCATCATGGTTTGGTGCTTCATAGATTTTAACAGCACTCTGGGACTATTTAGAGCTTTTTAGATATTTTTATATGCAATTTCTGACTCTGACCACATGGGGGCTGGCATTTTGAAATAATTCAGACTGTTTACTCTGCCTCTAAGTATCCCAGAATGCATTGTTTGTCTCCAAAAAATTGCATCAAATCTGCCACGTTTTCCCTTAAGCTGCTGTCACTTCATTGACTTAACAGGCATTCACTGCTGTCTTAAAGTCCCCTACTTTTGGTTAAAATGTTATCCTTTTTCAATGACTACTTCAAACACAAGCAGTGCAAATGCTACAGAACAGAACTGAAAAGTGCATTTTATTGCTTTTGTTTCTTAGAAATGCTAACTTGCTTTCTTTTGTGAAGGCTGAAATGTAGTTCTTCAAGGCATCTCCCCTCCCACTTCGCACCTACCTTCTCTAGCTGTCAAAGAGCTAAGGGTAATTTGACCCATTATCTGCATGTGATTGACAGCTCACAGCAGATGACCAGAGTAATGTACTGTTTTCTTGTCAGCCTTTCCCTCCTTACAGTGGGACACTTTTTTTGTTGCACTCCTCCTGTCAAATTTAGAACCAAGCTACATAGCACTGGGAATAATCACCGTTTTGCAAAGCATCAAACTCCCACTTATTTTTCCTTCCCGTTTGGTTAAATAGCTAACAAATGACACACTATAAACATGAAATATTTCACAGACTTGCATCACAGCACCAACATGCTTTTTTAAGACATAATTTAAAAAATTACGGTATTGCATACTTCTTGTAATCTGATGTAGTGTTGTCGATTAATTGTGACAGACATCTGCTTCTTATGTAAAAACATGTAATTAATGTATACGCATGGTTATTGCAAATTTATGCTCTTAGTTTTTGCAGGTGTTACTGTGCTTTTGCCTGTACTTTGTCACATATCGGTAGGGCATAGGGTTGCCACCTTTCCAAATGCCCAAAGTGGAACATTTGTGCTACAAACATCAGATTTTGCAGGGCAAAACATACCCACGGCCAGTACAAAGGACAGAACTTCATTTTTTTGCCTGAATAAAAGTCTATTCTTGTAGCATTTTAGTTCCTTATTCTGTTTCTTATAACATTTATGTGTTTCAGATACAGAATAACTGTTTTATGCAACTATGACATAAAATATAGAAAATAATTTTGTCCTAAAATCTCAGGACATTTGCCATTTTTTCACATTTTTTGCAGGACACAACTGCCCAAAGAGGGACTGTCCCTCGCAAAGTGGGACAGGTGGTAACCCTAGTAGGGCAATGTAAAGCAATATGACAATACAAAAACAAAGTTTACAAAATTTAGAAATTACATCCAAAAATGAGACCCACCCACAGTCACTCATTCACCCACACTCACTCACTCACTCACTCACTCACTCACTCACTCACTCACTCACCACACTCACCCACACTCAACTCACTCACTCACCACACTCACTCACACTCACTCACCACACTCACCACCCACCATACTCACTTACCACACTCACTCTCACTCACCACACACTCACTCTCACTCACCACACTCACCACTCACTCTCACTCATCCACCCACACTCACCACCCACACTCACCACCCACACTTCACTCACCCACCCTCACTAACCCACCCTCACTCACCTACACTCACTCACCCACACTCATCCACCACACTTACCCACACTCAACCACTCACCCACACTCAACCACTCACCCACACTCACTCACCACCCACCTACACTCACTCACTACCCACACTCACTCACTACACTCACTCACCACCCACCACACTCACCCACACTCACTCACCACCCTCACTCACTCACCACCCACCTACACTCACTCACTACCCACACTCACTCACTACACTCACTCACCATCCACCACACTCACCCACACTCACTCACCACCCTCACTCACTCACCACCCACCTACACTCACTCACCACCCACACTCACTCACTACACTCACTCACCACCCACCACACTCACCCACACCCACTCACCCCACTCACCACACACTCACCCACTCACTCACGACCACACACTCACTCACCACACACTCACTCACTCACCACACACTCACTCACTCACCACACACACTCACTCACCACACACACTCACTCCCCACATTCACCCACCCACACACCACACTCACTCACCTACCCACATACCACACTTACCCACCCACACACCACACTCACTCACTCAGCCCACTCACTCACTCAGCTCACACACTCACTCAGCTCACACACCACACTCACTCAGCTCACACACCGCACTCACTCAGCTCACAAACTACACTCACTCAGCTCTAACACCACACTCACTCAGCTCACACACCACACTCACTCAGCTCACACACTCACCCTTTCACACACATAACCACAAGTTTGTTTGGCAACACCAAGAATGACCCCAGGCCTTTGTCCGAGGAATGCACGAGTAATTATGTACTTTGGCTGTGCAGACATCAGAAACAGAAACACATGCCTATACAGATCTTACACATCAAGCCGCTCCATTCAAATTGTACATGAAATGCACCCATTGAACAGTTTTCCACCTACAACATTATTAAAGTACTTTAATCCAACACTAGTGAGCCCTACTTTACACAGTCCAGTAAACCTGTCCACAGATTCAGCTTCTACAGCACAGTCCAATAAACTGTCTACTGTACATTAGTGTTAACACAGGAATTTCCAGTTCTTATCAGCATAACCACATACACAATCTTCCACCTCAGACATTTCATGAAAGATGTTTTATTTTTAAACTTTCATCCTTCCCACTTTAGGGATCTTACATAAATCCCAGCAAAAAGGAGACCTATAAACTGCAATCACCCTGATCCAAATCCATCCAAACATGGCTGCAAAACTAAAGGTGTTACGGTTTTGAGGGGAGGGTTAAGCAACCATGCCCACACCACCTGGGAACAATCAAATTCTTCCTGTCTTTATAACTACACAAGTTCCACAACCACAGGGAAAAATTACCCAGCAAAGGCACACCAGTACCTAATGGAATTGTGACAATTCAACACTAAATCATAAATCACAAAACAGACTATTAATTCAGTATATGAAGAACATACCAGTATAGTGTATTTAAAGTTACATCTAACTACTAGATTGTGCTGGGACAGCTTTAGAGATAAAAGTGGTTTTGTAAAATTCAGCAGATACTGGCAGAGTGCCCTTTATCACACAAACGTGCACACACTTGCCCCTTATCACACAGATGCGCACACACTTGCCCCTTATCACACAGACACAAAGTTTGTTTGGCAACAGCTAAAATGACCCAAGGGCTTCTTCCTTCTGATAGCAGTCTGTTAACTATAGGTTATACAAGCCTAGCCATAACAATTCCCTGGCTATTACTTCCACACTATTTTCTACCCTGGAACCCTGTCTAGCAAGGTGAGTAACGTGATCCCCGGGGTTAATTTCTTTCTCCCATCCAATTGTCAATGTTCCATTTGAAAAGGGCCAAAGAGGCGGTCTGCTTGACATGTATGGGCAGTGTATTCCAGAGTCTGGGCAGTCTCTGAGTCAGGAACCTATCCCTCTAGCATTTGTTTACTGTGATGACAAGGTTTAGATCCCTGGAGCGTGTAGCTCTGAGGGATTGGGATTTCTTTAAGTGTAGCATGTCCCAGAATGGGTACATGTTTTTTCCCAAAGGGGATAACTATACATTTCTTGGCACTGAGATTGAGCCCATGGCTCTGGCACCAAGCATCTGTTTCTGTAAGGCCCTTTTCTAGAGTATCCACAACATTTGGAGATTCAATAATGGCTCCCAGCTTGCAGTCATCTGTGAACTTTGTTAGCCAGAATCCCTTAGTGCTAGCCTGTACTTCAGAGAAGTAGATGCCAAACAAGAGCGGTCACAGGACTGACCCCTGAGGTACTCTGACTTGTCAGAAGCTGGATTTGGAGTGGGCTACTTTTACAGCGTGGGTTCTGTCAGTAAGCCAGTTGGCAACCCATCGAGTGATGTAGGGATTAATGCCCAGCTTAGTAAGCATTCATACACATACACACACACACACACACACACACACACACACACACACACACACACACACACACACACACACACTCACTCCCTTGCTTGCATTCACACACACACACACACACACACACACACACACACACACACACACACACACACACACACACACACACACACACTTGCCCCTTGCTTGTATTCATACACACACACACACACACACACACACACACTTGCCCCTTGCTTGTATTCACACATACACACACACACACACACACACACACACACACACACACACACACACACACACACACACACACACTTGCCCCTTGCTTGTAGTCACACACACACACTTGCCCCTTGCTTGTATTTATGCACACACACACACACACACACACACACACACACACACACACACACACACACACACACACACACACACACTTGCCCCTTGTTTGCATTCACACACACACACACACACACACACACACACACACACACACGCTTGCCCCTTGCTTGCATTCACACACACACACACACACACACACACACACACACACACACACACACACACACACACACTTGCCCCTTCCTTGCTTGCATTCACACACACACACACACACACACACACACACACACACACACACACACAAACACTTGCCCCTTGCTTGTATTCACACACATCACTAATCATACTTCCTATGCTGATAAAGCAATTTCAATGTCCATAACTGAAAAATCTGGCACGGTACAATTAACACCACTAACGCTACTGATGTGTTACAGTAAGACTATCTAGCAAACCTGAGCGAATGGTCAGTTCGTACAAGACCAGTGTTATTGCAAAATATCAATGCTAATAATACATATAAGTGGAAACAAACGGGTGCCGCTGATGAAATTATATAGTATTCTCCATTCATAACGAATGCTCCTGCTACGCTGACTCAGCAGAAAGTACAGTTGTGTACCTACCATAAATGTAGATGTTCGAGTGTATTCACTGTTGCAGTCATTACTCTTGGGTTATCCTGCTGGCAGGCTACCCGCAGTCGGCCTGAATTCCAAAGTCTTGGTCTGGCGTCGGTTGCTGTCACCTCTTCCCTGACGTCAGTGCGCCAGGGGTATAAAAGATGCAGCCGACGCCATTTTCTTCAGTTTTTCTTGCCCCAGATGTCAGGTACCCCCAAAAGGGTAGGCTAAAAATTATGCCAATAAATATGCATGCACTAAGGTAATCATTTCCTTCATCTACAAGCAAATACACCACATAGGTTGTATAGAATAGAGAAGTACAGATAAGTCCCAGCAATGAAAGGGGGATGGTGGGAGGGTAACCTGGACTGCAACAGTGAATACACTTGGACATCTACATTTATGGTAGGTACACAACTGTACTATGTTCATCGTGTTTCAGTGTTGCAGTTATTACTCTTGGGTTGAATCCCAAAGCTGAGGATGGGTGACTGGGGCTAAATAGGATTAGGAGAGGCTATGAGGCCCTGCAGAACTGCAGTGGCAAAGCCAGCTCTGGATTTAGAGTAGAGAGGTAAGTGGTAGTGCTTTGTAAAGGTGTGCACCGAACTCCAAGTTCCAGCCTCTAAGATGTCTTTGGTTGGTACTCCTCTGAGGAAGGCTGCTGTTCTGGTTGAATGTAGCCTAATGTCCTTAGGCACTGATTTGCCATGTTGTGAATAGCAGAAATGAATGCAATGGCCTCTCCATTTTGAAATAGTCTGTTCTGAGATAGCCTTTCCTTGTGATCCTGCAGCATATGCCACTAAAAGTTGCTCAGTCTTTCTGAAAGCTTTAGTTCTGTCCAAGTAGAAGCATAGCTGTCTGTGTATGTCCAAAGAATGCAGACATCTCTCACCCTTGTTCTGTGGGTTTGGATAAAAGGTAGGCAAGTGAATGGTTTGGTTAAGGGCCACACTGGACACCACCTTAGGCATAAATGTCGGGTTTGTCCTCAGAGAAACCCTGTCTGGATGGAAAATGATAAAAGGTTCCACAGCCATGAGTGCCTGTAACTCCGAGACTCATCTTGCAGAGGTTATTGCTAGGAGCAGAGCTGTTTCCCAGGATAAGAATTTTATATCAGCTGTTGAGGCTGGCTCAAAGGGAGACAGTGTGAGTTTTTCCAAGACATAACTGAGGTCCCATGCAGGTATTGGTGCTCTCCTTGGAGGTCTTATGTTTTTGGCCCCTCTGAGGTACTGCCTTATTAAAGAATGAGAAAAGATAGGTGGTTCCATATTGTAATGGTCTGAAATGGCAGAGGCATGGATCTTAATTGATGAAAAGGATAGGCCTCTGTCCAGCACCTCAGTTAAGTATTGTAAAATCTGAGGAATGTCTGCAACAAACATGTCAATTTCCTTGTGCCTGGTTCCAAACACAGAATCTCTTCCATTGTTCTGAATAAGATTTTCTGGTACTGGGCCTCCTGGCCTCCAAAATAACATCCATCACAGCTTTGGAGAGAGGAGTGTTCTGAATGGCTACATTATCCTCCATGCTGCCGGATTTAAGGTCCTGAGTTGGCTGTGCAGGATCTGATTGTTTTGTTGGGTCAGTAAGTGAGGAATTTGAGGCAATGTCCAGGCTAGACCTTGAGACAAGTTCTTTAAGGTTGGGTAGCAGTGCTGGTGTGGCCAGTATCATTTTTGGCTTCTCTTGTCTGACCTTTAGGAGTACCTGGGGGCGGAGAGGTAGTGGAGGAAAGACATATACTGTTAGGTTTTTCCAGCTGAAGGATAAGGCATCCACTTTCCATGCTTGATTGTGATAAGTCCTTGTGCAAAATCTCTGTAGTTGGCAGTTGTGAGGGGAGGCAAACAGATCTATGTCTGGGCATCCCCATTTCCTTGTTATCATGCTGAAGACTTGTGGATCCAGTTTCCACTCGTGGGGATCCATGAGATTTCTGCTTAGTTCGTCTGCCAGAGTATTTATCTTTCCTGGCAGGAATTGTGCTTGCAGGTGAACTTGATAAGTCAATGCTGTGTCCCACAAAGTCATGGCTTGTCTGCAGAGGGGGTAGGAATGTGTGCCTCCCTGCTTGTTTATGTACCACATGACTGTAGTATTGTCCGTCTTTATCAGTAGTTGTCCTGGATAAAGTAGATCCTTGAAAGCTGTCAGGGCATTTTGAACAGCTAGCATCTCTTTTTGATTGATATGAAGATGCATTTGGCTTGCAGGCCATGTGCCCTGAATACATTTTTCTGCCATGTGGACCCCCCAGGTATAATCTGATGCATCCGTTGTTAGTGTCTGCCTGGCTGTGAGTAAAGTGAATGGCTGTCCCTTGTTGTGGTGACAGGCCTGTGCCCACCATCGAAAATCCTGTTGCAGGCAGGGAATGAGGGTAATTAATGTTTCCAGGCTGTGGCAATGTTGAGTCCAAACACTTTTTAGATACCACTGTAGTTTCCTCATATGCAGTCTGGCATATGGAATTGGCAAGATGCAGGATGCCATGAAGCCCAAAGCCTGCAGAATTTTTCTTGCAGATAACTGGGTCTTTGTTGACAACATTTTGAAGTAAGAAGTCAGTTGCCTTTGTTTGTCTGGCGTGAGATAAGCCATCTGGGCAGTTGTATTTAAGCTTGCACCCAGGAATATTATCTCTTGAGGGGGTATTAGTTTTGATTTATTTTCATTTACTGTGTACCCTAGGCAAATAACTAATCTTTTTACAAATGCCAGACGCTTTAGTAGAATGCCCTTGTTCTCTGCTTGAATAAGGCAGTCATCCAAGTAAGGATATATTTGAATTCCTCTTTGTCTGCAAAATGCAATTACTGGTGCCAGGCATTTTGTGAAGACCCTGGGCGCAGTAGATAAGCCAAAGGGCAGTGCAGAGAATTGGTAGTGCATTAAGCCAGCTATAAATCTGGGGTATCTTCTGCAAGATTGTCTGATTGGGACATGCAGGTATGCCTCTTTTAGGACCAAAGTTACAAGCCAAGCCTTCTTGCCCAGCATGGGCAGAAGCTGCTGCAGAGTCAACATTTTGAATTTTGGAATGTCCAGAAATGTGTTTAGAATAGACAGGTCCAGTATTGGTCTCCAGGCTTTGTCCTTTCTGGGTACCAAGAAAAGTCTCGAGTAAAATCCTTGTCCCTGCTCTTGCTGTGGTACTCGCTGAATGGCCCTCATGTCCATGAGGGATGAAACTTGCTTTTGTGCCTCTGCCCATTGATTGTATGGCAGGTCTGGCATACCTTTTTCCCTTGGCAGGGTGTGAAAGTGGAACCTGTAGCCCTGAGACACTATATTCAAGACCCATTTGTCCTGGGTGATCATGTGCCAATTTTGTGAAAAAAGTGCTGGTTTTCCCCCTAAGGGGGCTGCCAAAAGATAAGTGCTTGGTGCTGGCAGAGGAAAGTCATTGGGACTGTTTCCTGTATAGCTGTGATTTGTCTTCTCTGCTTTTGGAGGTAGAAGCACCCCATTGTTTAGGCCTGTATGAGCCTTGGGGCTGGGATCTGCCTCTGGGGCGTCTGTATCTGCCTCTTTGTGGCCTGTCTGACACTGGAAAGGACCAATTCTTTGTGAGCCAGTTACTGCTAAATCTGGGTGGCTGCACCTGTAAGAAATCCTTAACCGTCTGCATAGACTTTGCTTTGTCCTCCATTTTCTTCAACACCTCCTCTGCTTTAACACCAAAGTATCATGCTGTAATGGAGCATCTAATAATTTTGCTTTAACATGATCAGGCAGATTCTGTTCCTTTAACCAAGCATGCCTCCTAATGACAGAACCCGTAACAGCGGCCCTGCAAGAGGCCTCCAGAGAATCAAAACCACATTGCAAAGTATGCCTTCCCACTTGTTCAGTTGCATGCAATAAATCCTGCATTTCCTTGTTTTCTGCACATTCAGAATTGTTAATATATTCTGTTTAAGCAGTGACAATAAGTATTGCTGATATTTAAGCATATGAAATTGACAATTTAAAGCCCTCTCAGCCAAGGTAGCAGAAGTGTAAACCTTTTTCCCCCATCTGTCCAGTGCCCTTGAATCCCTATCAGAGGGGATAGGGTTTGTTGCAGTGGAAGCCTTGACCCCTTTGGGACCCTGAGAAATAGTTTCTGGGTCAGCAGCCGGATTTTTTATAAAGAAATGTATGTGAATCTGGAACCCTGTAGTATTTGTCTGGCTTAACAGGTGCAGGGGGTAAAGAGTCAGGAGACAGGCCGGACTCTGAAAATACATCATCTACAATGTCTAAAACAGGGGGGATAGCAAGAGGCCTGTGCTGAGGTAGCAAAGGAAAGTCTCTGAGCCTTTTATTAGATTCTGAGTAGTCTTGGCTCTCCCAGTGGAAGTGCTCCCTCATGGTATTCAGGGTTTCCCCAAAAGAATAATCCTCAGGAGGAGAGGCTGAAGGGATAGAGTCTTCAGCAGCAGAATCCTCATAGGGAGGAAGAGAGTATTCCTGTTCAGAAGAGTCATAAACTATATCAGGCAGCACAAAATAGGGCTAGAAGTGCATTCAAACAGGGGCTGTGTGTAAAATTACATTTTTAATTCACTAGGAAGACTTATCTTACCAATGAAGCAAAAAATGCAGATGAAAATGCAGGCAATCCAAACTTTTCAGTAGTCCCTCAAACAAATGCAGTCGACAGGATACACGTACAATGAAAAGGAGTTCCAAACACCACATGGGTTTTATTAGGTTGAGTGGGCTGGGTAAGACAGGGCTGACATCACAATGTGGGAATAACACTGGCTCTTCTATACAGCATGCAAATCAGGCGGGGATTACATCACTTTGGGGGAGGAAACATCCCGATAGCTAGAGCAAGAGCAGATGGCAGATATGACATTATAATTTCAGAGTCAGCTACAGGTTTTTCAAGTTGGTTTGCAAAGTGAAACAAAAACAGTATAGAAAGCTAGGAAGCAGAACAGGGAAAACAGTTGAGTGGGTTATTTTTTAAAGCTGCAAGGGTGATTTTTTTAAGCTTTATCAAAGAATAGGGACTGGAAGAGTCAGCAGGTTGGGGAATCTGCTTTAATATCCTGTTGTTTTCCTTTAAGAATTAAAGTGAATTTCTCCTTATTAATACACAAACATGATATTTGACCAAATCTATCTACACATTTCTCTACATTTACATTTTAAGCACTCAGGGTCCTCCCTTGACTCAGCTTGTATAACAATATGATGGTTTTCCCCCTCTCCTGCAAAGGTAGCAGGTGCATACACAAATGAGCATTCCCTTTATATGCCTTCTGACACAGCTAAATTAAGCAAAATAAATGCCTTTGTATGGTCACCTTTATTGGAAAATGCAGCCTGTATGAAAATGCACTCTTGCTCAAACACTCTTCAGTTCTCTGCAATATTATTGTCAAACACAAGTGCACTGGGTTTTCAAAATTTGTCTGCCATGCCCACAAAGTATGCACAAGCACACTGAAAAATATGGCCCTTGTAATTCTGTATGAACAAACTTTTCTGTGAGCTTGTCATAACATTCAAATGCACAATAAACTCTTCACACTACTGTACTTTGCGAAATATGCTCTGCAATGGCTGTAATTTGTGAAATAACTTTACTGTAATGCTGCACAAACATGCCCACACTTCATACACTTCTGATAATGTTGATATCTTTAATCAATACGAAAAATACGTCCTTAGCGAAAATGTGGTCATTTCCTCTTATTTTATTCATTTTATGCAATTCAGACTTTATTTCAAACATTTCCATAATAATCTGAATATTTTTTATCAATATCGGACATGTCGGTTTATTTAAATATTGTGTAGAGCCTTCTGTATGCCTCATTTCATATTTTGCAACTAAGAACTTATTTGAGCAAGTTTTAATATCTGAAATTTGTTTCTGACCTGTTTTGTGACTTATACATGCAGTCGGGATGATCTACTCCTTTATGTTTCTCCAATGCCAACTGGGTGCCTATCAGAATTAAATGGAAGAAACTGGAGCTCTTTCTGGCAACAAGTTGTTTTGGCCATGGTTCCTTTAACACCAAGCCCTTTTAGACATTCCACTTCTGACACCATATTGCTCATCCCTCTCTAACAGAGATGTCAAGTAGGCAGGCTATTTTGTTTAGATGCTTTAATACATAGAAACAAATCAGGATGACAGCAGCATAGACAACCTTAGGCATAGGCCAACTAGGTGGCTGCCTAGGGTGCCACTCTAGCAGGAGCATTTTTCCAGTAATCTGGATGGTGTAGGTATGCCAAGATGGGGGTACCAAGTGGTGTGGGGAGGGTGCTGTAGAGCCCTTTTCCCTAGGGCACTGGTTGACCAAAGGCCAGTCCTGGATAGCAGCATCGTAAAATATAAACAAACTGGTTAACAGACTTTACATGCGTACATACATGCTTACATCTCAACAGCTTAGTACAAAATGGCAGTCAGGCTTGTATGTCCTCAGTATTTATACACTTGTGCAGGCCCTTAGATAGCTTCTTAAAGGTCCATATAGACAGATTGATCTACATATAGAAACTTTCATTGCAACAACATCTCACATAAAAGCTAATATAACAAAATCAGAAAACATCACTCAATATCCTAACACTAATACAACAATAGTAATAATTTTAAAACATTTTTCATCATTAAATAATTAATAAACATACTAACCAAAACCACACAGAAACTTTCAGAGCATGGCAGCAGAATGGTCTCCAAACCTGAAACAAATCTCACCCCACAGTAGAAGGAAGGAACTGATCCTGACATTAACAAATAAAACAAATTAAGTTAAATCCTTCAAAAAAACAAAAAGAAACTACCTATCAAAACATGGACTAGAATTCAGCAGAAGCCAGTTCTAGTCTGCTGCTCCTGCTAAGTCTCAGTGCTGAAAAAGTGTTTGAAATTGGTGTTTTTTTTATTGTGGATTTATTGAAAGTAGGATTTCCAAAAGAGTTTGTTCAGATTTTATACAGCAAATATCAAGGAGCAGAAGCACAGGTTAAGACAGCTTCAATGATATCAATAATAATAATAATCATATGGGGGGACAGCAGGAGTATCTCTTGTCTCCACTGCTGTTTACCATCTATTTTGAGCCCTTGGCAAAGGATATACAACAGTCTCCCATTCAGGGTTGGGGTTGGGGTACTGTAAACCTAAAGATGTTTTTGTGAACAATGTTTTGTTCACACTAAGGAAACCACAGGAGGATGTTCCCCATCTCTTAGAGTTCTTGAATCAAATTGGCATCATCGCAGGCTACAATATTAAACTGGCTAAGACAAATTATATAGTCCCCCAATTATTGAGAAATAATATCCCTTATTAACAGCTGTGGAGCCTTGAAATATCTGGGTGTTTGATTTGCCTGGAGGGGGTGTAAAATCTACATGTATGAGTTGCAGAATATCTAGCAAAGACAAACCAATAAGTGAAAAGGTTTAATAATGGTTATGGTTCAGAAAGTAAAAGTTTTACTTTTATTCTTATTGCTACATCTGTTGCACATAACTCAGGATGTTTGTTACTATGTCATCTTTCGGTACTCAAAAGTCTAATCAAAATTATGAAAGTTTTCTGGGGCAAAATACAAGGCTAGAGTCGAATGGTTTAATATTCACCTTCCAATGGATGAAGGAGGTATGGGTGTACTGGTTCTTTTGAGTTATTGGTATGCAGTACATTTAGCCAAGTTCCTTCAGTCACAGACACCATCTGACCAGTCTATATGGAAAATGATGGCGTTTGAAGCAATACATAAATCATAATACATAAATACATGCAGAGTTATAGGGTAAAGTTTTTGCAGGAGTTTGGCACATGCTTAGCTTAATGGAAGACAAACAAGAAATAGTAAACATAGCTTTACCTGTTTTAACTCAGGAAGATTCAATTCCTATAGGAGAAACTCTGAGAGATATCAATACCCAATAATTTTTCTGGCAATAGAGGAAACATCAGGCAAAACTATGATACTAGTATGAATTATCCCAGAACAAAGGAAAAGTCTTGCAAGATCTTCATCCAAGACTGCAATTTTTATATTCTTGTCCAGAAAGACTTATTGGTCAAAAGGCTGGGTCAATAATATGATGGTATATAACACAGACATAGTGAACTTGTTAGTAGATGGAAGGGGGGAATCATTTAGCACTAGGGCACAGGTCTGTAAAGCATTTGAAACACCGATTTAATCAGGAAGGCAATAATGGATATTCATAGATGTATCTGAGAAAGGATATTAGGTACAGAGATAGAGGAAGGGTCATGGTAAAAGACACTGACTTTATTAAGAACCCCAAACTGGTTAAGAAAGTCCAGACTCTTTGGTTGGAAATGCCAATTTTACATGCTAGAAAGGCTAGTCAAAATCTACAGTGGATGTGACACATTATGCTGGAGATATCAAGAGAAGGAAATACGGGATTAGCCACATATTGTCTGAAGAAGCAATAAAATGTAGTCTTTTAGATATTATCTGCAAAAGTTAGTTAAAGAAGTATTAGGGGATCACATGGAGTTACATGAAAAAACATATTTCTTTGGTCTAAAGACAGGTCATGGACATTCTGCTCAAGCTGACAAACTTTTTTCACTAGTAACTTTGGCCATGAAAAGTCACTAAGAAATGCAAAAAACAGGATCCAGCAACCATAAAAGATACACAGCATTTAACAGAGATTATGAATGAGGAGGAGACAAAGCTGCAAATAAAGCAGAGGGAAAAAATTAATGAATTAAATCCCTGCTTGAGATATTTAGATAGGCAGGTATAAAAATTTATAAGGAATATAAGCAAAGTAAAGTACAATCCTAGCGAACTGTCTTATTATAGGAAGCACTACTGAACAACTCTGCTATCGAACTTCGATGATATGTGAAATACTGTGTATCTCCTTTTTATGTTTTTATTGTTAAACCGTTTTAATTTTATGTTGATATCAGTGGCATGTGTTATCCTTCACTCCAGGTTGGCCATATTGTATAATTTAAATGAGTAAGAGAGAAAGACTTCTGGGACAGCCATCCGGGAAATAAAGGTGCACCATGTATGGGGACGCCACAAAATTTGTTACTGTACTGATTCAATAAAATAGTTGTTTCTTAAAAAAATATGGACTTGAATCAAAAACCTAAACACAAGAAAACACTTACAAAAATATGCATTGCAGGTAGAGAACATGTATAAAAGGGCATTGTATTGAACATTCTTACACATCCTTTCTGCATGAGCATTACAATGGATGCCTAAACTGAGCAATTAATAAATAGGTGTAACTCATCTTTATTCAGCCATGCACTATGCAGTATAAACTGGATTATACAAAAATATGGATCCTGTTCTGGAAAGCTTTAATTCTTCTTCTTTTGCCATTCTAAATAGAATGGCAACTGTATGTCGCTGTAGCAGATGCATCACTATAGTCGTACATTTTTATGCTGGCATAAGAGATTACATAGTCATAGGATCACAGAATGCCGACATTAGCTTGTGCCAAGTCATGATAGAGAGTGGGAATTTGCATTTTTCCACTGCTGTGAACTGCCTCTGATTTGATATATATATATATATATATATATACATATATATATATATATATATATATATATATATATATATATATATATATATATATAAATATATATATATATATATATATAAGTAGCAGGGAGTGTGGGACTGTTTTTGTTTTTAATATTTTTTAGATTATTTGAGCTTTGACCTGTCTAAATTGATTTTTTTGTGATTCAATGACTTGTTATGACTAATACAAAAATCCTTGATCATCATGACAGATGAAAAATGTAAAGCCTTCCACAAAATAAGATCTCAAGAGATATGTGATGTCTTCAGGCAAGCCAGGAACAAAATGAAGCAAATGTTATACACTTATAGGCAACCAAATGTTATTTATTTAGTTAAGCAGCAATGAATAATAGCCTATGGCATTTCTTACATGGCATTAACAACTTATTTAAATATTACAAAATAACTATACCAGGTGATAATCAATCACTTTATGAAATTACCTACCAGTTCATCAATTGCTTTGAAAACATTATTTTTAAAACAAATGTGCCAAACTCCATCAAAAAAAACCCAGCGCTGACACTAGGTTTGTGTCTTCCCTGGTTCCAAGGCATGTTTCCACATCAGTTGTAAGGAAGTTGCTCTACAAGCTAAAATATAGATCAAGCACTGTCTTATATGTCCACCCAAGTGTTGAAGGACTGCCTCATTTATCATAAACCTGATTGACTTCTTTGAAGCAGTCACCAAAGCCATAGATCAGGGTAAAATGGTTCACACAGCTTATCTAGATCTCGCCAAGGCTTTCGGCACCATCCCCCACTCTGGAATTATAGATAAGCTCACTAAACTAGGTATAAATCCCTATGTCACAAGATGGGTTGCCAACTGGCTCATGGACAGAACCCACACTGTGAAAGTAGCGGATTCCAAATCCGACATCAGACCAGTGACAAGTGGAGTACCACAGGGTTCAGTCCTGGGTCCTCTCCTGTTTGGTATCTACTTCTCTGAAGTGCAGGCCAACACAGAAGGTCTTTGACGACTGCAAACTAGGAGCCATAATCGAAACTTCTAACAATGTGGACAAACTACAAAAGAGCCTCAGTGAGACAGATACCTGGTGTCAAAGCCATGGCCTGAAGCTCAATGCCAAAAAGTGTATTGTCATCCCCTTTGGTAAAAACTCTGTACCCATGAACTACCACATAGCTGGTAGTCTACTTAATGCCGAAAATATGATAAGAGACCTTGGGACACAGGTGGACAGTAGTCTCTCCTTTGATAATCACATCGCCACAGTGGTCAGGAAATCCTTCTACGTGGCTCATCTCATCACAAAAGGATTCTCATCCAGAAAAAAAGAGGTCATTGTTCCCCTCTACTCATCAGTCATTAGACCCATTATAGAATACAACGCCCCTTTTGGTATGTACCTCACAAGACATCTACAACAACTGGAAAGACCACAGAAATACCTCACAAAGATGATTACTGGCCTCATACAAATGCCCTATGCAGACTGTCTCAAAATACTACAGCTTTACTCCATCGCATATTGCCTACTCAGGGGCGATCTCTGCCTAACATCCAAAGCTATGTCAAACCCAGAGCTGTTGGACATGCTCCACTTAAAGAAATCCCAATCCCTCCGAGCTGCACGCTCTAGGGACCTTAACCTTGTCACCACAATAAACAGAACATGCTGGAGGGATAGATTCCTGTCCCAGAGACTTCCCATACTCTGGAACAGACTACCTATCTATGTCAAACAGAGCTCCTCATTAGCACTCTTCAAGAAAAATCTTGATGATTGAATAGGAAATGGGAAATTCACCCCAGGGATCACTTCTGTGGCTCTGCTCGACAGGGGCACAGGAAAATAATTTTCTTGGGTGGCGAAAGCCAGGGTACATTTTTTGGCTAGGCTTGTATGGGCCCTAGGGCCGATAGCCTAGTACCTACCTATGAACCTATGAACCTATTTGTATATCCATATCCTGTCTTATCTAAGTTGCTCTATAAAAGAGTGCTATGTATCATTGATTTGGAAATCATTAATTATTGCTCCCAATGACTATACCGGTTATTTAATTGTTCTAACTTGCTTTATTGTTGAAAAATGTATTTGTTAGTAAATCATAATGTAACTAAGTGATAACGACCTAAACTTGAACAATGATTATGTTTTGTTCCAGTCCTTAGTATAGAAACTGTGCTGCTGGACGTGACAGAAATTACATGTACTCAGCTTAGCACTGGCACAGGTATTAAGACATTATTACTTAATTTATCAATGGCATTTGATACTATCAACTATAATTTCCTTCTGCACAGTCTAGGAAACTACAGCTAGCTGCATCTATAAGCAGATAGTCATCCCAGTTATTTGGAATGCAGAGCCCCATCACATTGATGAGACTGTTCCCATGTCCTTTCTCAGGCTTTGTATAGGTGCTCCAGTGTGACCAGGGCTTGTCCCTGTTCTCGTTACAGTTTATGGTAATAACATGTCAGAAGCCTGTTGTGATGGTAAGCTGATTCAGTAGGCGAATGTAAAAAGAAACAATTCAGGCTCACATAGTGCATACTTTGAAAACAGAACTGTTGGATCACAGTTTTTGTGTGTGTATATTTTGCACATTTTGAAAAATGGTTTGATATTTTCTTGTCATTATAGCACTGTTACATTTTAATCAATGAATTTTAACTAATGATTTTTAATTAATGGCTTCAGTTTTGTGATTGGATAAAGGTTAACGTGATTGTTTGAAAAGGATATTTAGAATGACTAAGATCTGATAGCATAGTTCTGATGAAATCCCATACTCTTTTAGGGACCAAAGCTCTCAACCTTTACTTTGATATTTAATAAATTAATATTTTATCAGCATTCAGTTGTTCCAGTGTTTGGAGACATCTTCTGAAGAATTTGTGATCCAACAGTTGTGTTTTCAAGGTATACACCACTAGAGCCTGATTTGTTTCTTTCTCAGTTTGGTATTCATTTGGAGGCTGCATGGACACACACTGCTTTATTTGTATTCTGTGTTTGTTCAGTTAGCAGAAAAATGCAAATAAAATCAATCAACCATCCAACCAAATAAATAAATAAATACATAAATAAATACATAAATAAATCTATTTTATGACCTTCCTAACTGGATACATGACAAAAATGTTACAATGCAGCTTTTATTATAAATGCAGACACAGTTGCTTAATTTAGAACTCTACCCGAGTATAGCCAAAACTAATGCTGTTCTCCACAAAAGGGCATAGATACACCGTGTTGTCAAACATATATATTATAGATGTAGCTAGCTCCATATCTTTCATGGTTAGGCATTTAAGTTGTTGGCAGACCTTATTATTAGCAGTGACCTAAAATGTGACTGCTATGGACAACTCCAAGTACAGTTCCATGGGAATACCTTACAGTGTCAGATCATTTATGATTGCCTTCAAGTACATTCAAACACCCAGAATATATTCACTGTTAACCCTACTGTACTCATCCAATATACTAACCAACTTTAAGTCTTCTATATCTAACAATGTGGAACAAATCTGCATTAGGATACCCTATTAGCACTCACTGTGATATCAAATGCCTTGATTTTGGACAGCAACAACAATCTTTATTGACTGGGTAAATCTCTGTAAGCCAGTGGGCTACTTTTAGAGGAGACCCAAGGTGCTATTCATATTGACTAGGGAAAATTTGGCCAAGACACCAAAGTACTTACCCTACTCTTTTTGATAAGTGCCATGGGATCTTTTGCATCCACCAGATCTACCAACAACTCTGGCAAATGGGATCTCAGCTTAACATCTCATTTAAAGAACAGCACACTTAGATGTCTAGTAACCCCTCACCCCCAGCTCATTGTTTGCTGCACTGCAGGCTCAGTATAAGAAAATTAATATAACTACCTGGTGTGGAAAGAGAACCCACAGCCTTCTGCACCAAAGAAGAGTGTGCTACCTGTTGAGATACTAAGACTGGCTCAAAAATGATAAAACTGGTGTATAATTTCTTTTATCTTCTCAAATATCCTTTTCTGTTAGTTATGAAATGCTTTCCTACATGTGGTCTATATGTATTCCCTCCTCAGTCTCATTTCTTGGATGATTCATTTTTCAGACCATGTTTGCTATTATTATACTTGAACTACAAGACTGCAATTCATGCATGTACTGTGTTTAACCTATCTCCTTTATCATAGGTTCATAGGTTCATAGGTTAGTACTAGGCTAACTGCCCTTGCGAGCCATTTTAAGCCTAGCCAATTATCCCTTGTGAGAATTGAACCCTGCACCTTGTGCTTGTAAGGCAAGCACCTTAACGATTAGGCCACCCTCCCAACCCCATAGTTTTATGACTGTGGCATTAGTATAGTAAAGTAATGAAGTGTAGCCAGCTCCACTGACATTCAGGGATAAATCGATGACTATAACACAGGTGAACATGGCTCATTTACTGGCTTGGGTGCCTGCTGGAGTCAATGTGGGGAAGGAGAAGAGCAATGCACCTTTGTTGATTTGTCTTTCTTCAGGGGGTGTAGGAGACAGGAGTGCATGCCCATGGTGGACTCCCCAGTAGAGACTGCAGACCTCACAGAAACATTAGCTTCAAGGGAGAAGGTTATCTGTCACTCACAAGAACAAGTAGCATGCCCTTGCTGATACCCATTGGAAAAACAAAAAAACAAAGCAGAACAACCACCACAGAAGCAGTCAAAATAATAAAAAGTTTAATGATGAGCACTTTTGCGGAGTTACTGCTTCATTAGACCAAATGAAGCATAAAACAAAAAAGTGTAATATAAAGCATGCAAGCACCAATAGAACTACATATTGGCCATCTTCATAACCATGTAATTACTAATGCTGTAGCGAATCATGCATCTATCTGTATGGGACATAATCGATTCTGTCTTAGAGCTCTACAATTAGTTTCACATAATATAAGGGGGATGATTTTGATAATTACATTGAGAAGGTAGAGCTTAAATGGATTGTAGCTGTGCAAGAACATAGGATTCCTGGACTTAACTCTAGCCCGTCCACCTGTTTTGAAAGGGTCTATATCAGACACTCATACTTTCAAAAGTTCGAGTCTCATATGGTTGACACCATATGAGTGAACTTTTGAAAGCTCAAATGTTTCAATGGACATCGCTGTATGGAATATTTCCCTTTACTTCAGTGTAGTGCAACCTTGGAGTTGGTATATTTAAGTAGCGGGGGGGTGCAGGGGGCTTGCCCCTGTGCTTAGAGTGTTCAGGTAGGTTTTTTTTTTGTTTTTGTTTCATTTTTATTATATCCTCAATGTTTTACAACTTCGCTCATATAGTGTTGATCATATGAGCGTCAAAGTTTTAAAACTCTGAGCATATAATATAGATCCGTTTTGAAAGGGAGGTGTTAATTTTTTTATGAATTCTATTGGTCTGTTTTAATTGTTGATGTAGTTTTATTGGTGCTTGCATGCTTTATATTACACTACAATGTTTTATGTTTTATTTGGTCTGATGAAGTGGTAAACCCACAAAAGCACTCACCATTAAACTTTTTATACTTTTTATTATTTTGACTGCTGCTGTGGTGGCTGTTCTGCTTTTTTTTTTTTTTTTTAATCTCTATTTGTGGCAGACCTACCTTTAGCAGTGAGGTGCTTAGTTTTTATTTTTTATACTCATTGCATATAGAGCCACAGGTGTGTTACTGGGCAGGTGCACAAGGGTTATCAATACATCCTTTCTGGCTGCTTTAATGACTCTCTGATCAGTTCTCTCTTTCACTCTGGTATAAGATAAATTAATTGGCTAAAAGACCAAGAGAGGATGTGATGGTCAGTAAACAGCAGGAGCAAAAACCTCAAAAATATATTGAAGAGGGCTGATGGGAAGTCTTTCAAATGGGATGTGCAGGAATGACTTGCTCCCCCCCACACACTAAAACATTCTAATTTTGGAAGGTATTTCTCAATTATTTGTGACTAGGAAATTTACTGTTGGGAATGTTTCATCAGTCTCACAGCATTAAATTATAATCTGGTTGAAATTTCAAAAATCTCACAAATATTTTGATGATTTCTCCTTCCCCTTTGCAAATAGAAATCTGTGAAATGTTTTTCTCTTACTGATTACAACAGTGTCAGGTCTTATTACATTCAACTAAACCCTTTGGTACCATCTTCAATCTAAACAGGAAATGGAGTTGTGGAGTTTCTCCATGCCTACTGTTGTCTCTTATAGATGCCTACCTGTCACATGCATAACACACATCCATCTTTCACTAATGCTAGTAACTTAACTTGCTGTCTTTCTTTTTTGTTAAAAAGTCACATTTATTAACCGTTTTATCTGTGAACTCTCCCATGGCTACATCGTGTATTATGAACTATGAAAATATAACTATATACAGTGGCTAACACTAAATCTTTGTTTCCAGTACTCCAGTGGGAGCTGGATAACAGCTTTAATAATGTATAATAAAAAGAGTTATGTACTTACAATACCTTGGCATCTGTGTTATCCTATATCATTATTCATCACTCTTGGGTGTAGGATCTGACATCGGATCCGAGCCGGCAACTTTACAGACAGTTTCTAGGCTTGATCTCCTTCCACTCCCATGATCCCTTGCTGCCCTCTAACCCCTCAGATCAAGTTTCCCATAAAGCTAGAAAGCAGATAAGGAAGACCTTGAACACCAGATAAGACATCTCCACATCCTCTAACTCCCACAGGATGGGGGAAAGAAGGTGAGATAGTGATGAATAGTGATATTCGATAACACAGATGCCAAGTTATGGAAGAACATAACTCTTTATCTGATGTTATCCATGTCACTATTCCTCATTTTTGGGGCAAAGTCCCCAGCTACCCTAAATCCTGGGCAGCCTCATGGAAGGACATGCCGAAGAACTGTGGAGCCAAAGGAAGCGTTCCTGGAGACAATGTCAAGCTTATAATGATTAACAGAAGTGTGAGGAGTAGACCAGGTGGGTGCCGCACAAATCTCATCTACAGAATGATAGGTCAGATAGGCAGCAGATGTAGCAAGAGATCTAGTGGAATGGGCTCCAACTGGACCTGAGAAGGATAGACTTTTAGATGAATAGGCCAAAGAAATACACTTTGAAATCCAATGAGAAATAGTAACCTTAGAAACCATCTGACCATGTCTGTTAAGAGAAAATGGCACTAACAGTTGGTCAAACTTGCGGAAACTCTTTATTCAAACCAAGCAGAACTATAACTGTCTATGAACATCGAACGTATGTAGCAGATATTTGCCTTTATTAGAAAAGTTACGGAAAAAAAATGGCAGGATTCAAATTTGCTTCAGTAGCTATCTTAGGCATGATGAAAAGATTGGTCTGGAGAGCCACTCTGTCTTTATAAAAAAAACACATAAGGTGGTTTGATAGATAGAGCCTGCAACTTTGAAACTCTTTTTGCCTAAGTTATGGTCACCAGAAAGGCGGTCTTCTGTGATAAAAAATTCAAATTGCATGTAGCAGCAGGCTCAAAGGGTCTCTGTGTAAGAGATTGCAGCAGAAAGGAAAGGTTCCAAGGGGGGGAATGATCCTTGACAGGAGGCCGGGGCAGAAAAACACCCTTCAAAAATGCCTTGCAAAGGTGAGAGGAAAAAGTAGGTTCCTCACAAATGTGAAAATTAGAGATTGCCGCCAAATGTACTCTGATAGTAGAGAAGCTTGCCCCTTCCTGAAAAAGTGAAGACAAGAACAATAAGATATCTGGGAGTGGAGCTGAGAAGGGGTCCATATTTCACTGTTTTGCCCAAACAGAAAACCTTTTCCACTTACTAGTGTAAACCTTTCTGGTGGATGCCTTCTGACAAGCCAGAATAATGTTCCTGATGGGCAAAGCAAGCCTGGACTGATTCAAGATTACAGGAAGTGGACAAACCACGCTGTCAGATGATGAGTCTGACGGTTGAGGATTGGAAGCTGGGAGGGATTGGAAATCAGATCCAGAAGGGGATCTAGTACCCAAGGGGGGTACTTCAGATGAGTCCGTAGGAGGGGAACCACACCTGCCAAGGCCAAAAGGGGGTGAAGAGGATCAAGGTGGCCTTGAAGCATCAAGCTTTCTGAAGCACACTTGGGATGAGAGGTATAGGAGGGTAGGCATAAAGGAGACCCAGAGGCCAATTGTGAACAAGAGCTTCCTTGGGGGACTTCCCAACAGGGGGAATCAGGGTGAAATACCGGCTGTGTTTGTGGTTGTGAGGAGAAGCAAACAGATCACAGCTCAGCTGACCCCAGTGAAGAAAAATCTCTTTCGCCACCAAAGGATTCAGGGACCACTAGTGAGAACTCAGGATGGCCCTGCTGAATCTGTCTGTCAACAATTTGGACTCACCAGGAATGTGCATTGCAAGGGGAAAGACTCCCGAGGATATCTCCCATTCCCACAGCCTCATGGCCTCGTGACACAGTAGATAAGATTGTGTGCCCCCTTACCTGTTGATGTACCCCACAACTGCCATGTTGACCATGTGAACTGCAATGTTACCCAGAGGAAGGCAGTCCTGAAAAGCTTCCAACATGAGGAGGACTGCTCAGTGGCACTTGGGGGAGGAAGAGAGAATGGTCTGCCTGCTAGCTGGTCAGGATACTGAATCCACCAAAGAAGATCATGCCTGCATGTTGGAGTGAAACGGATTGAGGCAGTCATGGGATAAGATAAGAGAAGACCACTGGACCACTCGAGTCCACTGCAGAACCCTCATATACAATCTGGCTAATGGCACCAGGTAGATTACTGCCACCATGGACAATAAGGCCATGAGAATAAGGTGAACCTGAGGACAAGTCAGATCTAGAAGGCACTGGACATGAGTTCTGGTTAGATGCACATGGCAGAAAGGGATCGATGTAATCTCTGACACAGTGTCCAGCTGAATCCCGATGAACTCCAAATTTTGGGATGGAATTTGATTCAGTTTAGGGAGATTCACTGTGATCCTTAACTGGTCAAACAGTTGAAGCACATACTGAGTGGCTATGGCCAGACGATGCTTGGTGGGAGGTGTGAGGAGCCAATCATCAAGGTAAGGAAACATCTGGAATCTCTGTAGTCTCAGGTGAGCTGTGACCCCCACCATGCACTTGGTGAACACCCAAGGGGCTGTGGTAAGATCAAAGGGCAGGGTCCTGAACTGGAAATGATTCGCCCCTATATGAAAGTGGAGAGGTCTCCAGGAGTGTCTGTCTATTTTTATATGATACATATCCTGGCGATCCAATGTGCACATCCAATCATCCTTGTGCAGAAGGGGAACAATGGTCTGGACAGTGACCATCCAGAACTTGGACTTCTTGACAGAGAGATTCAACACATTGAGGTCTAGAATTGGATGCAGGTCCCCCATCTTCTTTGATATCAAAAAGAAGTGAGAGAAAGTTCTGGATTCTTTTTATTCTTCAGGGACCTTTTGAATGGCTCTCTTCTGAAGAAGTTTGAGTACTTCCTGTTGAGCTAACTCCCCCTGATGGGTGGTGCATTGGGGAGGAATTCCATGACTGGAGGAGGTGGCTGAGAAAAGGGAATAAAATAGACCCTGGAAATAATGTTTAGCACCCAGTGATCTCTTGTAATATTTGAGGCAGCCACGGTGGTGCAGTGGTTATCATTGTCACCTCACAGCAAGAGGTTCTCCGGTTCGATCCTCTGCTGGGGTACATTCTGTGTGGAGTCTGCATGTCCTCCCTGTGGTCGCGTGGGTTTCCTACGGATGCTCCAGTTTCCTCCCACATCCCAAAGACATGCTGCAGGTGGATTGAACACTCTAAATTGGCCCTAGGTGTGTGTGTGTGCATGTGTGAGCCTTCTGTGGAAGGTTGGGCGCCGGGCTGGCAACTCGACACCGTAAAACATCACTGTCAATCATGAGCGGACAAGGTGATCCGCTGTGGCGACCCCTAACCGGGAAAAGCCGAAAGAAGAAGAAGAAGATCTCTTGTAATATTTGCCCAGGCTAAAGGGTGCCATGATAAATGACCCCTGACTGCCTCCAGGGCAGGACAACTGGACAGTGCTTCAGGAACGCTGAGGGGGCTTCTCAGAGAAGGGTTCCCGGGAGCCCTGATTTTTGTGGATGCCCTCTGCCTCTGGGGCAGCATCTGCCATTGAACCCTTTCCCCCAACCTCTAGAAGGGGGTTCTTCCTGAGCATCCTGAAAGGAAGACTGCCATTTATGAAACCATAATTTTCTAGTCCTTCATTGCATCTTGAAGAAGGAGCATTGAGGGGTAGAAAACTTGATTCCCACAGCCGAAAATATCTTGTCTTCCTGCTCACTACGAGTGAGTGTCTTCTTGACTGTAGGACCAAAGAGAGTAGATCCATCAAAGGTGGCATTGGTGAAAGACACCTTAAAGGAGTCCACAAATCCACAAAGGCACAACCAGGAATGGTGCTGAATAGCGATACCTGTGCTGGCCACTCAAGAGGTGCCCTCTGCAGCACTGGAAATCAGCCTCATAGAGGAATTAGCCAGGGATGTGAGAGTAGATAGCTTGGGGAATACCTTACTGAGATCCTTGACAGGCAACAACTCAGAAAGGGAAGTGGTAAGCTCCTTTACCAAGTCTTCCACACACAAAAAACAAGAATGCAGCTTGAGTTAAATGACCCCAAAGAAAATTGCAGCATACAACAACACACAGAACTTCAGGGATCATAAACAATGTAGAAGAAAACCAGCTTCTGTTCAGCTCAGTTCGCAAAATCAAGATACTTTATTTGGTAAGCACTTTCATGGGAATGACTCCCACTTCTTCAGACCATTCAATAAAATACATTTAAAACCAGTCCATTTATATAGGGAACCTTAACTGGTATCAATCAAATCATGACTACACCATTTTCCAGTCTTAAAGTTATAAGCAGACCCTAATATCTTCTTATTAAAACTTCGTCTTTCTAAGTGCTTATATAGACAAAACCATGTATATAGACTACATATATGTACAGTTGCATCTATCATTTCTCACTTTCTATAAAATATCTTAAATGATAGAGTTCCCCTGAAGCCTATTTTGACGAATAGGAGCATTCATAAATAATAGGAAGTATTTTATTTTTATTTTTGTTTTCATGCTTATGATTATCATGTATTTTGTTGTTAATGTGCATTTTTATTGTTAGTGAAAATTTTAGTAGTATCTGGATGGCTTACACAGACTTTATACATCTATTTACATATGACCTGATATACATTTCTGTATATAATTTTGGGACTATCATGAGTCTGTGATAATAAAAGATATTTTATTTTCATCCTTTCCATCCTTTGGATTTTCGTGGTTATCAAGTTGCTGTTTGTTTTTTGGGTGCCGTTTGAGGTTTTTCTTGGTTTCAGCACCTTTGTGATGGAAGGCAGTCCACCAGCTACGAACAAGGAAGAAGCAGAGCAATCGCGTAAGCTGATTGGTCAGCTTACGGAACTTATTGATTTGCTTACCCCGTTGTGCCATTCTTTGATTGGCAGAAGGCAGGAAGACACGGAAGCTAACGTTGGAAGAACCGAAGGGTTTACGGCTTCCAAAAACAAAAGGAAAAGAAATAACTGTGAGTCTAGTCCCATACAAGGGGACAAAGTGGAACCGAAAGGTAGCAGTTTTGACCCTGCCATCACCCCTTCGATTTTTTTGCCTTCAAGGGAGCACAACCAAAGAGGATTTATTAGCGGAGCAACAGACTATGAAGTCCTATTTGTTTCGTGGACGAAAACGCATGGTTATAGAAGAGCATTCATGTGCTGTATATTTCTTGTGGAATTTAATGTGCTGCTATTATCTCTGGAATTATATTAAAACCTTTGTACATTTGCTGGATTGTGCTCCTTTCCATCCTTTGGATTTTCGTGGTTATCAAGTTGCTGTTTGTTTTTTGAGTGCCGTTTGAGGTTTTTCTTGGTTTCAGCACTTTTGTGATGGAAGGCAGTCCACCAGCTACGAACAAGGAAGAAGCAGAGCAATCGCGTAAGCTGATTGGTCAGCTTACGGAACTTATTGATTTGCTTACCTTGTTGTGCCATTCTTTGATTGGCAGAAGGCAGGAAGACACGGAAGCTAACGTTGGAAGAACCGAAGGGTTTATGGCTTCCAAAAACAAAAGGAAAAGAAATAACTGTGAGTCTAGTCCCATACAAGGGGACAAAGTGGAACCGAAAGGTAGCAGCTTTGACCCTGCCATCACGCCTTCGATTTTTTTGCCTTCAAGGGAGCACAACCAAAGAGGATTTATTAGCGGAGCAACAGACTATCAAGAACATAACGTAAATACCCTAGATAAGGGATCCGAAGGTACTGTCTTGACTTCTCCTTACCAAAAGGACTTAAAAGACTGGTTAATAATTCCTTTTAATTTTAATATTGAATCTAATACTAGCAGCGCTCCAATTGATGGAGAGTCTTATGCTACAAAAATTGAAAAGCTTTCGAAACTTAGGTACAAATTTAAAACACTTGCTGTAGGGAATAGTTATTTAACAGAATGTATTAGAAAGAAGGTGGTCCCGAAAGGGCTAAGGGTATGGAAATACCCAAATAATGTACAGCCTGGTTCTGATTACCATAACGAACTCATGGGTGTTTTTAACAATTGTGGATTAGAAATTTTACGGCTTATTATTAAGGAAAACAACAGAGTCCAGGAGAATTTACAACATGAAACAGATGTTCTGGACAGTTGTATTAAAAAGGATTTGTTATTTAAGGTTACACAAGAAAGGGACAAATATTTTGACATTAGGTATGATATAGATTCTAAATGCAAATTATTAGAGCAGAGGAAGATTAATAAGTTGAAAAGGGACATTTATGAGTACCAGCAAAACAGTAGTTACCCAAAACTACCTTTCAAGAAATGGGAATACAAAGGAAGAGCTGATGTTAAACAAGATGTTGGTGTTAACAGACAGGTTCCATACAATGAACTAGAATATGGGGCTGATTATGATACGGAGTTTCCACCCCTTACCAGGGAAGAACATTTTGTAAATGGGAACAACCAGAGACATCAAAATTTTCAGAGGAGGGGGGGAGAAGGGGGAGAGGGAGGTATTAACACAATTACACCCGACCCCTATTATTGTTGATTATGTTAATAATGACTTTGACAGTGAAATATTACAGACTGACACCACTTATACATACAAAAAGTTCTCTATTTATAATTTTAGTGGAATTTCTATTACAAAAGAGCATTTTGAATTGTTTAGTAAAGGATTTAAATTTATTCCCTACGCTAAAAGAGATTTAGTCCAAACTATTATTGATATGAAGTTATTTTTAAGGAAAGTAAATTTGAAAACTATACTACAATCCATGGAGAACCATGGTTTAAATCTTCAGCACCCAAATCTGATTCGCCAGAGTATTTTCAACCCCCCTTTCCATCCGCAAATCAGGAATCTTGATATGGTACTTGAAAAAGAGATTAGGAAGGTATTTGACCAAAAATTGGTGGAAAACAATCTTTCTAAAAAAGAATTTGAGACTCTGAATGCATTGAAGCTGAACACTGGTATTAAAATTATGAAACCAGATAAGGGAGGGGGGGTAGTTATTATGGAAAACATTATTTATGAAGGAAAAATGAACTGCATTCTTAGGGATGAAACTAGATATAAATGTGTATCACTCAACGAAGTATATTTAGCTTATCACAAAATTGATATCTTATTGAATGACATGACTGTCGAAGGTACAATTGATAACAACTTGTACAAATTTTTATATGTACCCAAAGCAAAAATTCCTATAATTTTCGGGATACCGAAAATTCATAAGAATGTGCATGACCCCCCTTTAAGACCGATTGTTTCAGCGGATGGATCAAAAACGCTTCCTATGGCGAAATTTGTAGATTTAAAGATGAAGCACATATGCAATGAAAATATTCATATATTGAAAGATTCATGGGATTTATTGAGATGTATCAAACCAGATCTCATGTCACAAAATCTTATTTTTGTTACGATCGATGTAATAGATCTTTTTACCTGTATACCTCACGAGGAAGGGTTAATTATGTTTGAAGATATGATATTTGCTGATAACAAGCTTACACACTCTGAGAAGGTAGCCATTGTTGCACTAGCTGATACAGTACTCAAATATAATTTTATACTTTTCAATGGAGAATATTATCAACAAAGACAGGGAGTATCAATGGGTGCAGCATGTGCACCCATATATGCCAACACAGTATTAGCTAGATGGGAAACTTTACATGTGCTGAACTCAGAATTTAGTCAGTACTGGTCATTATATCGTCGTTATTTGGACGACATAGTTATTTTCTGGACAGGGGGTTATGACAAATTTCTTGAATTTTTCGATTACCTTCACAGCACGACAAGTTTTTTGAAATTTACCTATACTATCTCTACAGATAGGTTACAATACTTGGATATCGAAATTTATAAAAACAAGAACAATAATGACTTTGAAACAAAAGTATACAGGAAAAGCACATTTTGCAATTCCTTTCTCCACTACACGACTGCACACCCCTCACACTGCAAAAAGAATATAGTGAAAGGGCAGTTCGTGAGGGGATCTCGTATGACAAGCAAAGATGAAGATTTTCAAATAGAATGCAATCTATTAGAGGAGATGTTTTTGCGCAAGAGGTTATCCAATGGGTTTTGTAAGAAATATTAGAGAAGATGTAGAGAAAACAGAACATCAAAATTCAAACCTATAAAAGGTATTTTGTTAGATAAGATATGCAGTACTAAAAATACTAACAATAATAAAACATATGGTTCGGACAAACAATACGAGTCTGCTTTAATTCTACAGTATAATACTTTTAATTTTAAGGTGAAAATGTTATTCCAGAAGGAATGGGATAAATTTTCATCTTTTTCTGACATCGAAAATATTAATAACTTTGCTCCTAAAATAGTGTATAAGAACGCATGGAGCATAAAAAAGATTCTGGAGAATAATAAAGTAGGGAATATTGATACGCACAACAATATAACAACAGTAGGGGAAAGTAAGAATGGAACGTATAAATGCGGACGTTGTAAGCAATGTGAACATATTATTAACAAAGGAAATCTACACGTTAACAGTAGGGATATAACAATAAACAGCAAGGGATATTATAACTGTGAAACAAAAGGGGTGATATACATAGCTACATGTGAGAAATGCAGTTCATTTTATATAGGCAAAACAGAAAGGGTGCTGAAGAGAAGAATCAATGAGCACATATACGAAATATCCAAATATAAGGAGACTAATGCGTTGTATAAACATACTAAACTATGTGATGGCTCAAGATTCTTATTTTTTGTAATAGAACAAGTTAAAAGGGAAATGAGGAGTGGTTTATGGGAGGAATGGCTGGAATATAAGGAGCTTTGGTGGCAAATTATGTTAGAAGCCACCAAAGCACCAGGACTGAATGAACATATATCATTGTCCCCTGTTCTAAAATTGAGAGCAGCCAAAATATAATTTAAATATGTTCACTATTGTCACTTGGACAATAGATGGCGCCGTAACGTTTTTAACAATGTGAATGAAAAGTAAAATGAACACATTATGAAATAGAATGAAACACACATTTATTTTAAATATTTATTCAATTCTTTATTTATGTATGATACTGTATTGTAAGTGAATATTTTACATCTTGATGATTTTATTAAAGTTTTAATAGGTTTTAAAATAAGATTTTAGAATAGGTCACGCACAGTTTGTTTATTTACTTTTCAATATTCATGAGCTACATAAGTTTCATTGGTAGAACCAGGATGCAAATTTTTGTATTGGTTGAATTTAAATAGATCACAATATATAAGTGCCAATTAAGTATAATTAATTTTATCTGATGAAGTCCTATTTGTTTCATGGACGAAAACGCATGGTTATAGAAGAGCGTTCATGTGCTGTATATTTCTTGTGGAATTTAATGTTCTGCTATTATCTGTGGAATTATATTAAAACCTTCGTACATTTGCTGGATTGTGCTCCTTTCCATCTTTTGGATTTTCGTGGTAAAAAAATATATAAAAATACGACATCTATGTGAACTTAAAACATTCAATCTACACTTCAGATTTCAGAGCTTAGTTGCTGTTAATTTCAATACTGGGGCTAAGGAAATGTTCTCGTTCAGCCCTGGGAATCTGTTGGCCTCCAGCACCAATTGCCATAATAAATCCCTAAACTCTATTTTTGTTTCCCAAGGTCCCCCCCAGGATCATAATTAACCTTCTCCTAAATGAAAAAAACTAAATCTTGCAGTGGGGCAGGACCAGATATGTTTATATAGGCATTCTTCACATCCTTATTATGTGTATCATTAAGGTGTTCATACACCCTTCTCTTCAATCTCCTAATGGTCTTCCCAATATAGAATGCCCCACATTCATTACATGCAGTGACATAAACCACCCCTGCCATATTGCAGTTGGAATGTGTACTGGCTTCTATAAACCTATCCCTGGACTTCACATATATTGATTCCTTATTGCCCATATATGGGCATTGTGTACAGGCCCCACATCAAAAGTACCATTGTTTTACTCTTCCTTTCTTTTTGGGTCTGTTCTGCAACATATATTTTATATTTCTACCTTTCTTATATACAAACTTCAATGGTTCCTTAAATAATTCTTCTAAATCAGAATAACAAGCAAACCTATTCCAATGATCTAAAATGATTCTCCTAATGATATATGTAGCACTATAAAAGGTTGTAATATATGTCCCTATCCATCTTTCTTCGGTGTTATCACCCTGTGCCACCCCTCCTGCAGTTCCTTTAGTTACCTCCTGTTCAATACCCAAAATTGGAGCATATCTACCATCCCTTCCAGATTTAACCTCCTTCATTACCTCTTCCATCGGTTCCAAGGGTTACTTTCTCTCCAAAACCATTCCTTTCAACTTATGATATTCTACCAAAAAATCCTGCTCAGTGGATGTCACTCTAGACCCTCAAATGAACTGCCCTTTCAAAATACTTTTTTTTCTACCTATAGGGGTCAGCACTAGAAAAATGTAAATATGAATTGGAAATGGTTTCTTTCCTAAAGATTGTAGAGCTAAACTCTTTTAACTCTCTGGCCTTTTGAATAGTCACTTCCAAATAATGCATCTGATCTGTAGTGATAGTATGAGTACATTTTAGAAAATTGGCAGTATTATTTAAATAATCTAAAAATTCCATCAGTTCTCAGTTCCAGTCCAAAAAATATAAAAGTCATCCAGGTAGCGCCTATAAAAATTCCATTGTTTAGCATACCTTGAATTAAAAATATATTTATCCTTCCAGATGGACAATACTATATTGTTATATGTGAGGGAACAACAGGCTCCAATCGTCACCCCTCTAATTTGTCTGTAATATTTACTTTTAAAGTATATGAACTTGTTACCTCAGACTAAATCCATTAGGTCCATGCATACCTGGAGTTCATTATCAATAAAATTCCCCCTAGTTGAAAGTGCTTCCTCAAACCATTCCTAGCCTATTTGGTGGGGGATCACTGGAAAAAGATCCTTAATATCCACAGTCACAAAGATCAGATCATCCCTATATAAGTCCTTCTTAATACTTCTCAAAAAGTCCCATGAATCTTTTAGGATGATAATACTGAAGAAGGATGGAAATGGACATACATTACGACCTTTTATAGTGCTACATATATGATTAGGAGAATCATTTTAGATCATTGGAATAGGTTTGCTTGTTTTCTAATTTAGAAGAATTATTTAAGGAACCATTGAAGTTTGTATATAAGAAAGGTAGAAATATAAAAGATATGTTGCAGAACAGACCCAAAAAGAAAGGAAGAGTAAAACAATGGTACTTTTAGATGTGGAGCCTGTACACAATGTCCATTTATGGGCAATAAGGAATCAATATATGTGAAGCCAGGGATAGGTTTATAGAAGCCAGTACACATTCCAACTGCAATATGGCAGGGGTGGTTTATGTCGGTGCATGTAATGAATGTGGGGCATTCTATATTGGGAAGATCATTAGGAGATTGAAGAGAAGGGTGTATGAACACCTTAATGACACACATAATAAGGATGTGAAGAATGCCTATATAAACATATCTGGTCCTGCCCCACTGCAAGGTTTAGTTTTTTTCATTTAGGAGAAGGTTGATTATGATCCTAGGGAGGACCTTGGGAAACAAAAATAGAGTTTAGGGAGGTATTGTGGCAATTGGTGCTGGAGGCCAACAGATTCCCATGGTTGAACGAGAACATTTCTTTAGCCCCAGTATTGAAATTAAGAGCAGTTAAGCTCTGAAATCTGAAGTGTAGATTGAATATTTTAAGTTCATACAGATGTATTTTTATGATTCACATGTTTATCTAGCTAGGGATGTTTTATTATTATTATTTTCATAATTTGATTTTGAATTTCTAATATCTTTTGATACTTCATGGTAAAGGGGGTGGTTTAATTAATAGATGGCAGTACTGCTATACTTGAAGGGCATTTTCATTAGTAAGTTTTATTAATATGTTGTGCTAACAGTATTTTAAATGATATTTATTCAATGGTTATGATTTTTTAAAAGTTTTGGTTCTGAAACTATTTATGCTTGTAATAGACGGCAGGTTCATGGTTTAAGGATACACACTCATTTTCACTGGTGCTCACCCTGTTTTATTATTTATTTCCAATTTTTATTCCTGAGTGTTTTATTTATATTTAATTAATTAGTTAATTAATTGTATATGGTATAATGGAATTGGTTTAATTAGTCAGGAAGTATTTAAGGGATTGATTGATGATTTAACTGTTTTCTGATGAAATCCTTGGGCAGTGGACAAAAATGCGGTGACACTGTTAAGCATTTATTTTCTTTTAATAAAGTGTCTTTGTAACTTTGGAGTATTAATTTTTGTTTTTTATTTTTGTTTTTTTGTGCTTCCCTGGGTAAATTTGGTGTGTTTTTGGTTCTTTTACAATCACCTGTTTTTCTTCCTTATTTACAAGTTTGTTAGGAATAGTGACAGCCTATCAGAAATGCTCCATACTGGGTATGTTTGGTCCCTGTCAGCTACACAATGCAGCTCCTCCTCCTAAAACGTAGGCCTTCTGTGCATCCTAGTGTAGGGCGTACAGTGTTGCCATGCTGTACAGCCTCAGAACTGATATATAATATTACCAAGAGTACTTTATGTACTTTTGCTATGGTAGACATACAGGCTGCAGTGACAAACATTCTATAAATATACTGTACCCTCCCTTAATAGCAATAAAGCTATTAATATGCAGAGCACAGAGGTGGCCTTGCTGTGTACCACATTATAAAAAATTAAAATGTTCTCATATTGTGAAACAGTGTCATTAAGTTACTGTGTGTGCAATCTGTCCTTCTGTGCACCCTGTTGATATAACTACCCTGGCACTGATGGAAGTATTAAGTTACAGGGCTCAAAGGCTCCTCTGCAGGGCATATTGATTAAAAAGTTAAACATATTCTTTCAGCATTTTCTGCACTGTAAAGACATATGGAGTACAGGAGGCAGTACTGTTTTTCCTGTTTAACACATAAAAACATTTCTACAGTACTTCCAACATTGTAAGATTCATGGTGCACAGGTCTCCCTGTGGTGTCCTGTGTTCATACAGATACCCCCCCCCCGTATTCACAGAACTATTGAAAAATATCAGGTATATACATTATCTTGCTGTGTGCCCTGTTTAAATAGTTAGCACCGCCTCCTACACTGTTACTGACATGTATTGGCGGGCAACACAATAATACCTTACTGTGCACCATGACAAAGTACTGTTCATCACAGCAACAACAATAATACTTGTAGACTGCTCAGTGCTAACATACTGTGTGCCTTATCAGTGTACTCTTTCACGCTTCAATCTGTTTCACCATTCCACAACTTATGTAAATCAGTGTACGTACAGAAAAAAAATGATATATGATTTACTTCTTTCTGTCTACCCTGAGCAAAACCTGCCAAATATAGAATTTTGTTACTGACCTCTACCTTAATCAGCTTGGCTTTCAGTGAAATGAAAACTCACCAGTAAAATAGCTGCAAGTAATTCATATTTGTAGCAATTTCATTATAATAGTGACATTTTTTTATGTGTGGCTTGTGAAATAAGTGTTACACGATTTGTAGCATTCCAAAAGCATACAACTTGCTGTGCTTAGTATGTCTCAGGCAAGTAATTGGCTGTGTACTCACAGCACTTATTTTGAGACACTGAATATTTGCCATGGTAAAAACACTGCAATTCTAATGTAAAACCATAAAACATGAAGAAAAAAGTTGTAATTCACAGCAATGATATTCAGTTAATTGTAAAAGAAGGCACTTAAATTCAAGTATGCAAGTCTATTTTAAGAGTATTAAAATTATCTGGCTTATTCTTGTAGATGTTTATCTGCCTGAAGATAATGGAACCTTGCTCTGTATAAATGAATTGGTTTTAAAATCATAATCTATATTGATAAAACAGTTCAGCATCATGTACTCAATCAAATGTAGATTAAAATACCCAGTGAACAGCTAAGAAGAGTTTTTTTCTGCTTATTCGGTTAATAGTAAAACTGACCAAACACCACTTATCTAACAACAGTTACAGATCAACAGGTCATGCAAAGTACAGATTTGCAAAATACAGACAGGATATGATAATGCTGTTTGCAAAGTTAGTTAATCATTTTTACGTTGATAGTTTATTCAAAGCAAATGATGCTTAAAGGGCATGGCTGTGGGAATGAATGGTCAATAGAGAACTGGCATGGTAGGCCTGATATCTGGGGTGTGTGGAAAAAACAGTATGGTTGTGTATGACACAACATGAAAAAGTAAGCTATTTAGCACTTTACAAACAAAGCATGTATCTGTGTAATGCAAGTTATGTTTTAGTCTGAAGACCAATAACTGAAGCACACTCAGTCAAGTTCAGAAACAAAAGAAATAATCTGTAACTTTTAATATGCTAAAGCTATAAAACACTTCAGTACCAGCTGCAAATCTGAGAGTGCATAATCCATTCAAAGGTCTTCTATGGGCCAGCATTAAACGTCACTAGCCTGCAAGTAAAGATCCTTAAAAAGGACCACAAAGTAATTTTAAAGCAGTTTAACCCTATTTGTATTTGGTATGAAGATTGTTACATGATTAGCGTTGTAACACTCTTTACAGCAAAAAGCAAATGCAATAAACAAAAAAACTATTGATTCAAATGCTTAAACATACAAAATGCATTATAAGAGACAAGAGTGACGTGCTGTACAGTGAATCATCATTACAGCCTGTACTATTTTTAAACATTCTTATTTTAAGACATACCACAAATAGAAAGATTTCCCCCACTTAGCTGAAGACAGTTTTTGTTCTGTTGTGATGTCACATCAACCTTATCAAATATCTGAGCATGTGACTCGATTTTTTATTTACATTGATTTATACTGCTACCAAACTATTAATGCAGGCCTGTTTGGTGTATGGCCATCATCCTACATATTAGATAACAAAAAAAAAAAAAACTACAGCATAAGTGATCATCCTGAAACAATGCAGACTGCTATCTTGGAACTTTGGACACAAAGTGACAATGAGTCTTGCTTTCAAGATTACTAAAGGTTAATGTGAATCAATATTGTTCTCTGACAGAGCACAGTGACTCATCATATTTACCTGAAAAAGTAACTCCATGTTTCTGTATGTATATACCTAAATATATATATATATATATATATATATATATATATATATGTATATATATATATATATATATAAATACATAATGCCTTATTAAAGTTTACGTGCAACAATTAAATTTGTTTAATACGGCTAACAATGAACAAATATCATAAAAACTTTTGAAAGAATGTTATCCAATACAGCAGTTACATGCATAATAATTATAGAATGGCAACTCTAAATACCACTGAAAGCACATCTGATACAGTGTTATAGTACTGTACATGGGTGGGCACATCTGACAGCACTGTACATGTGTAGACACATCTGATACAGTACTGTACATGTGTGGACACATCTGATACAGTTCTGTACATGTGTAGGCACATCTGATACAGTTCTGTACATGTGAAGGCACATCTGATGCAATACTGTACATGTGTGGGCACATCTGATACAGTACTGTATATGTGTGGGCACATCTGATTTTTATTTTATTTTATTTAACATTTGTTAACTAGGAAATTCTGACTTGGAATGAAGACAATTTTCAGTGGAAGCCTGGGGAAAATGCTCCAGATGCATGTTTTTGTAATCTGATACAGTACTGTACATGTGTGGGCACATCTGATACAGTACTGTACAGATGTAGACACATCTGATACAGTACTGTTCATGTGTGGGCACATCTGATACAGTACTGTACAGATGTAGGCACATCTGATACAGTACTGTACATGTGTGGGCACATCTGATACAGTACTGTACAGATGTAGGCACATCTGATACAGTACTGTACATGGGTAGGCACATCTGATAAAGTACTATATATGGGTGGGCACATCTGATACAGTACTGTAAATGGGTGGGCACGTCTGATACAGTACTGTACATGGGTAGGCACATCTGATACAGTACTGTACATGGGTAGGCACATCTGATACAGTACTGTACATGTGTATGGAGACAAAAGTGTATCCACCATTCTAACGGTAGACTTATAACAGTACAACCTTTGAGGAGTCTATTTCACAATATTAAATGGCCAAATTGTCAAACCTGACACGGTCAAAACAATATGGTCGACAATTCAGTCCATTGATAAACTACATATACCCAATTACCCACAAATAACACCCCCTGCAGCCCCCACACCCCCTACTAATTATAAATACTAACTCCGAGATTGCACTACAGTGGGGAAAAGGGCAAATTTCCTGATCCCTACTATACTACGATCTCAGTCAAAGCAGTTTGACAGACTGAATTGTCAACCATATCGGGTTCAACAATTTGGCCATTCTATACTTTGAAATAGACCCCTTTTGACTACTATCATCCTAATCCTTACTCCTCAAGTTCTTTGCTCAATAGTTCTGGACAATGCCAAAAATAATGAGGGTTACAAAGGCTCAAAATCAGAGACAAGTTTTAAATATTACTTTAAAACTCTAACATTTGGCATTATTTGCTTATTATACTGCAGCCCTCAGTGATTTAATAGAAAATCAAACATTTTTGAGGGTAAGTGTAAAAATATAAGGGGAAATCAGGGACATTCTACAAAACTAAGGATAGTTGAGTGCCACTTCCCAGTCCTGGGTGGTAGAATAACTGTAGGCTACACAGTGTACTTTACATTTCATTAGACCATAGGCAAAATAAATCAATCTTGTCAGACAGTTAATTCTGATTAGCCCCTTTCAGCAGAAGCTCAAGAAGAAAATCTCCAGCTGCAGAATTCCAAAAAAATACATTGAACAAAAAGTGGTTACACTTAATGAACATTATTCTGGATGTACTCTTCCAACAAATTCCATATATATATATATATATATATATATATATATATATATATATGTATGCCATTTGCTCCTTCTATTTGTTTATCTCTTTTACAGCATTCAACTCTTCATTTACAGTTGGTTTAGATTTTGATTTACATTTTCTAGCAAATGTTTTTTGGTAGTTAGCAACATTAAACTTAGCAATGCCTTACTACCTCTAGACAGTTTAGATTTTACATCCCTTCTCAAAATAATAATTTTCTTAGTTACAATCATTTGCATCCCCAACATTTCTGACAAAGTATGCTGAAAGCAATTTTTGAAATTTGCCCACTCATTACATTCACAGAAATCTGGATATGGTATAATTTATCAGCTCCATGAAAACCTTTAATAAGGGCACAACTTTCTTAAATGGTAATCAAAGCCATCAGTGACACTGATTTTCCATTTTTTCTGGAAAAAATATTTGTATCAAACTGGGCCTGTCTGAATAGTAGAAAAACCCTCAATTTTCACAGAATTTGGCATATGAGGCCAGAGCATTTATTCACAACATGTATTTCTCTTCATGTTTGCTACTTATAATGCTTGCTATATTGACTGGTCTACACCTAGAATCACCTAGAATCTGTTTTAATTTTGCATATAGATGCAATAGAATACTATAACTGAATCACCAGAAGGACCAGAAATGACATTTAAAAATCATGGGTATAATGAAATTTCATTTTTTTACAATGCCAAATTACTGTCCTTAAAATGAGCTAAAGAAGCAGATTCTTTAAACTTTGCCCAAACCGCTGGCTTCAGCTAATGGACCCACCCCCTGAGGACTTGGGTGTGAGGGGTGGAAAAGCACAGCAATTTTGCTGCCTCACTTATGTAGGGAGAAGAGGGGGATCTTATATCTAGGACTTCAGAACACATTGTAGACAAGGGGTCTTAGCATTTATTTGACTGAGGAATGCATGGTAATTCATTTATGGTAGGGGTGTATGTAGGGTAACAAATATCCACACCCCATCATTTTCAAGGCATGCCAGGCATAGGGGTCAGAATGTGAGCATTATAAAATAAATGAAAAAGGATGAACCACCCAAATTCCCCTTGTTGATATTCTTTGAGGTGCCATATGTATAGTGTGGGATAACCTGGACACTGTGTTTCCGTGTTCAAGGAAAGCGAAAAGAATCTTCAAAAACTGTGAGATTGTGCTATCTTAGCACAGACCCCCCCAAGCCAAATTTCACAATTCCTGTGATTGCCATGAGTACAATTCCTACTCCACATGCACAGATGTTCCATCCCCCAAAAATGAATCAAGTTTTTTTTTTTGACAGGCTAGAGAAGAGGGTTTTTGTATTCATGACTCTGTATTAGTGAGGCAAATTACCTTATGTAGGAACTTTATTTCAAAGGAATATTTGGAATGAAATGGTGCATATTGTTTAGGACCTACCTGAATGCCCACTGAAAAGAAAATCCTCAGTCTGACTTCATTGAGGACCTACTTGACTGACCACTGAAGGGAAAATCCTCAGTCTGACTTCAATGTCTTCCATAATGTGTAACCTCATGGTGCATGTCATACACTATGCACAGAGAGAGATGCATCAACACTGAGAACCAGAATAGTCATGTACTGGCATGCCTGGCTGTGTCTTATTGTTTATGGTGAGGATATTAAAGTCATGTTTATGGATGTACTTTTTAAATTAATCAACATCTTTACACCATACTCTGGACCCCACCCAGTTTGGGTTTGTAAAAGGCAGATCATGTCTCCTAATCCTGATAAACTTCTTTGAAGCAGTCACCAAAGCCATATACAAGGTTAAGGTGGTTCACACAGCCTATCTAGATCTCGCCAAGGCTTTTGACACTATCCCCCACTCTGGAATTATAGATAAACTCACTAAACTAGGTATAAATCCCTATGTCACAAGATGGGTTGCCAACTGGCTCACTGACAGAACACACACTGTGAAAGTAGCAGACTCCAAATCCAGCTTCAGACCAGTGACAAGTGGAGTACCACAGGGTTCAGTCCTGGGTCTTCTCCTGCTTGGTATCTACTTTTCTGAAGTATAGGATAACACAGAAGGTCTTTGGCTAATGAAGTTTGCAGATGACTGCAAACTAGGAGCCATAATAGAAACTCCTAACAATGTGGACATCCTACAAAAGGGCCTCACTGAGACAGATGATGGGTGTCAAAGCCATGGCCTCAAGCTCAATCCCAAAAAGTGCACTGTCATCCCCTTTGGTAAAAACTCTGTACCCATGGGCTACCACATAGGTGGTAGTCTACTTAACACAGAAAGCATGATAAAAGACCTTGGGACCCAGTTGGACACTAGTCTCTCCTTTGATAATCACATCACCACAGTGGTCAGGAAATCCTTCTACATGGCACACCTCATCACAAAAGGTTTCTCATTCAGGAAAAAATAGGTCATTGTTCTCCTCTACTCATCACTCATTAGACCTATTATAGAGTACAACGCCCCTTTTGGTATGTACCTCACAAGACATCTACAACAACTATAAGGGCTGCAGACATACCTCATAAAGAGGATTACCAGCCTCAAAAAGATGCCCTATGCAGACTGTCTCAAAAAACACCAGCTTTACTCCATCACATATCGCCTACTCAGAGGCGATCTCTGCCTAACATACAAAGCTATGTCAGACCCGAAGCTGTTGGACATGTTCCACTTAAAGAAATCCCAATCCCTCTGAGCTACACGCTCTAGGAACCGAAACCTTGTCACCATAATAAACAGAACATGCTAGAGGAATAGATTCCTGTCCCAGAGACTTCCCATACTCTGGAACAAACTACCTATTTATATCAAACAAAGCTACTCATTAGCACTCTTCAAGAAAAAGCTCAATGATTGGATGGTAAATAGGAAATTCACCTCTGTGGCTCTGCTTGACGGGGGCACAGGAAAATAATTTTCTTGGGTGACAAAAGCCAGGGTACCTTTTTGGCTAGGCTTATATAGGCCATAGGGCCAATAGCCTAGTACCTACCTATGAACCTATGAAGAAGAAAGGACAGCCCCTTTTCTGTCATGGGATGGCACTTCATTCTCCCCAGTACTCCTTTTCCAGAAAACAAAGGAACATAGAAAAACATTTTTTGTGCACTCTGGAACCCACAGTCAAGAAGAGTTGAATGTTGTCAGTCCTAGTAAACCAAGTCCCAGAAATATTGTTACACCAATGCCAGAGGGTTGCAGAAGTCTCAAGGTGCTCATAATCCCTCTAAGAGGAGTACATACTACTTCTGGCCCTCACTCTGGTTGTCCCCTATGAGAGACAGTCTGGGACAGGCCCTTTATTCATATAATCCAGTGGTGTATGACTGGCAAGGACAAGTGATTAAAGGAAACTGAAAACATGGATACTACATACCATTTGTGTCCAGACCAAAATATCTATTTTTATCCTTGTTCATCCATCAGAAAGTACAGGAGAGGGAAGTCATGTCATTCAGTAGGTCCTTCTGGACTAATGAGGACAAGGATATTATTCCTGATTCTTTGTTTGCCCAAAAAGTCTCACAACCTCAGGCTGATATTGGATCTAATTGGACTAGAAGTATTTGACGCAAAAGAATCCTTTTGTGTAAGCACACTGCAGTACATCTTCCACTGTTTATCAAGAGGAGACTGGATGTGTTGTTTTAATGCTCAGGATGCTTATCTCCACATAAAGGCTGACAAAACAGCCAGCAAATATCTCCACTTCAGAAATCAAACCAGTGACTAACACTTCCAGCCCATGTCATTTAGTCTCACCAAGGTCCCCTATATGTTACCAAATGTGTAACAATAATGAGGGTTATCTTAATCTGCAGGGCATCACAGCTTTTTCTTTATATGGATGACTGATGTCTAGTGCTCCACACTTGAGACAGTTGCATTTGGTACAGAGATTTTCTGCTTAGCATATTCTCCATTACAGGATCATGGTCAGTCTGGAAAAGTAACAGCTTAACCCAACACAAGAAATCTTACTCATAGGGATCATACCCAGTGTCAGAACTTGACAAGTTTATCTGGACAGGACACAATGCAACTTCCAGAGAGTTTTGCCCTTATTTCAGAGATAAGTCTCTGCAGACTTTTCAGTGCAAGTTCTAGATTCTTGGCATTCATATATTATTGATACCTTTTGTCAGCTTACGCACAAGGATCCTATAATGGCTATCCAATCACAGTGGTCTGAACACAAGGATTCTCAGGAACAGTTTATCAGAATTTTTTGTTGCAGTTGTCTCCTTTGGTGACTGGAGAGACACAACCTTCTACAGAGTATCCCCTTCACTGGATAACCATTTAAAATCCTAGGACCCACATTGCCTAGTCCTGAATTATGGATATCAAATAGCCAAAAATACAGAGTAATTTTTACTAAGACCAACATTCCATTTCTAAAAACTTTCACTTATTTCCAAGGTGTGGTGCATGGTGATCTCCGAGTTTGTATGTATAAATCTAAAGGCATGAGGGGATTTCACCCCACATTAGCAGACAAGTTTAAAGGAGAAGAGCAATAATCGATATTTGCTCTTCCCTCATAGTTTTGGTCTTATTTTTTTCAAATTCTCGAGACTCTGTAATTCAAGTGTCAAGATTTCAATGGGAAGCCCCTCATGTCTTTATTATACCTTTGCCTGTGATCATTACACATGCCTCTGCCCAAGACTGGGGAAGTACTTCAACATGCAGACAGTCTAAGGAATGCTGTGCTGCCCTCCAGGATTCATCCTTATACATTAATGCTCTTGAAATGCAAATGATCTAGGATCTCTTCCATCCTCAAGTTCTTGTCATTCATCTGACACCATGGTTGTAAGTGGGTGCCTCAACAAACATGACATAATTCTACAAATGTTATTGGACTTCATGAAAGGGCTACTCATTTCAGCTTTCATGGTATCTTGTCATATGCTCTCTCCAAGTCTAGGAATGCCCAGTTGTGCATTTTATTCATTTCTAGATTCTTCTGAACTATCCATCTTATGGCAAAAATTAAGTCAGTTGTGCTGCATCCTGATCTAAATCCAAACTGTTCACATCCAATCTTACTTTTAATGCTCTGTGTATTTGTTTAGCAATCATCCTCTCAAGCAATTTCACACAGTGTGACAGGAGTTTGTTACAGCTATTTAGCCCACAGTTGTGTATGTCCTCTTTCCTTTTATGCAGTGACACTGGAATGTTTATTCTCCAGTCATCTGGGATACACCTTTCTCTCCAAACATCTAGGAAACACCTTTCTCTCCAAACTGCAATGATTACTCCCTGAAGCCTTTTCACCCCTAACTTACCCAATATCTTGGCATATACTTTTTGAAAAGTAACTGCTTAAAGCTACTCCTACCATACAAGAATTTAACACTTGGCTTACTTTAAGAGTAAATAGTAGTTGTGTTCTTTGTGTACCAGATTGGTCTGGCTTTGGGTAGCATGTTATTATGATGCCTAGAAGTCAGGGAAATAGGTGTTGGGACTGGACATATGTCATTATATCATCTTGGAAAAAGTATGTGTGTCTGTGTGCATGAATGCATGTGCATAATAACCCCAGGCAAGGGTAAGTTACTGTTGGTAATACAACATGGGAAAGCAGTGGGTCAGAAGCAAGGTAGTTAAGAAACTGGGGAGTCAGTAACTCTGCTCTGCTACTGGCAGTATGAAGCTTATTTGGCTAGTTTTGGCAACAGTGCATATTTACCATATTCTGCTAAGGTATTTGGCAATAGTGGTGCAAATCATGAGATCATAACTAATGCCTGTCACATATAAATTGGTGGCAGTGGTTCTGGATGTATATGCTTATTCTCCACATAGGTTCAGAGGCGAGTACTAGACTAATGACTACTGGTTCCCTTTTAAGCCTAGCCATGTAACCCAAATTTCTGACAAGTTCTGGTACCCTTGGTAGTGTAAGCAGGGGCTTGGGAGATGAAACATTTATAAACAGGGACCTGGGAGATGAAATGTTAAAAACTTTCTGTGCCCATTAGAGCTACAGGTGTCAAATCAGGATTGAATTTCCAGTTTCTCATTGAGTTGTCCAAATTATACTTGAATTGGCTTAGGGAGTGTAGATCAGTGTGTATGAGCTGTATCTTAAAGAAGCATATCAGGGTCTGAACGTGCACATATAAATACCGGGCACGTGCTATTTCCAGTGCCATGAGAGTGCAGCCAGAGAGTGAGCATGTATGATTGCAGTAGTTAGTTTGCATATAAGTTACTTAGGTTAAAATCAGTAAACTTCTATCATGATGTGTTTGTATATAATAAAGCTGCTTGAACAGAACCCACGAAGACTCTTCTATTGTGTCCAAAGTAGGGACCAACAGGGAAGACCTCCGCTTCACATGGATGGGGAAAGGGAAGTCTCTGGGATACATACCTATCTCTCCAGCAGACCCTATTTATATCTCAGGCAAGGTTTAAGTCTTTATAGCTGGTAATGCTAATGCTGTTTGTTTTGTGTATATGCAGGAGGTCTATCTGAGAGGGATCCAATGATGCCTTGTATGTCATGCATAGATCTCCCCTCAACAGCCTGTAGTAGACAGAATACAGGGATAGGGCTTTGAGGCAGTTTGCACGGGACATGTTATGTATGCCCTGTATTCCTTTATAGGTTCATAGATTAGTACTAGGCTAACTGCCCTTGCAGGCCATTTTAAGTGTAGCCAATTATTCCATGTGAGTATTAAACCTTGTACCTTGTGTCTGTAAGGAAAACACCTTAACCATGAGGAACCTCTTTGGATGTTCCAGTTATTGGATGTGCCTGATTAGGTATATTTCAAGGGGGCATTATACTCAATGACAGGTCTGATGAGTGCTGAATACAGTGGAACAATGACCTCCTTGGACCTAAATTCCATACCTTTGCTTATAAGTTGCATCACATAGAATTATTTCTTCACTACCTTAGACATGTAATGGTCAAAGGCTAGATTACTGTATATGTGTATCCCCAAGTCCCTGACTACTAGGTTGACTCTTAGGGGTGTGTTGTAATATGGTAGTTACCAGGGCTGGCTGACTTCCCAAAGGAAAGTATTAAGCATTTCTTGGCATTTTGTTTTAGTCCATGGCTCTGAAATCAGTTATTTGTCTGTGTCAGGCCTTCTTGGAAAACATTAGTGTCAGTGGTGAATTCAGCTTGAGACCATTGATGCAAGTCTTAACTTCAGACAAGTTAATGCCAAAAAGGAGCTGTCCCTGGAGAGATCCCTTAGGGACTCAACTACTGACTGGCCACTTTGAAGAAGTGGACTCCCCACTTCTATCTCTCTTGCCCTTGTCTGTGAGCTAGGTGGCCATCTATCAGGTAACATAAGAGTTTCTTCTTAACCTCTAGAGTTTGTCAACAAAGTTCAAGTGGGAAATCATGCCAAATACCTTGACCAGGTCAACATAGGCAGTGAGAACCATTGTGCCCTCATCCATTGCTTTCAAGACATTCTCAGAAAAGTACACCAGGCTGAGTAGGCATGACCTGCCTTTGACAGAACCAAACTCAGCTAGGTAAAGGTCTGGAGATTTTCTATGTCATTATGGGTTTATAGTTTCCAAGGTCTGTAGATGGCCCACAGTGAAGAGAGTTTCTCCATTCATGAGGTATGAAGCCTCTTTGGAGGCTATGATTAAATCATGATTCTAGATGGCTTGGCAGGTTGTGTTTAATGCTATTTAGAAGACAGCCTGGTATATTGTCATGGTCCATCAGTGCAGTGTCCTTGGCCTTAGAAGCGGCATTATGGACCTGTTCCATAGTGATAGTTGGAGGAATTATGTTTGATGGTATTTCCTGAGTGGAGGCTTGGGGGAGAGGGATATAGTTATAGCTGAATATGTCTGCCAGTAAGTTTGCTATATCTGCTGGCTTAGTGTAGCTGGCTCCATTAATAATCAGCTTTGCACACAATTATGTATTGCCTTTGAGGTTGTGGACATAGCTAAATAATGCCCTGTGGTTGTCTTTGGCGGCCAGATTAACCTTAAATTTGGCTTTAGTAGACTTTATTTGTCCTCTGAGTTGTTTGCTTAGTTTGATGACAGTGCATTTATCCTACAGGGTGCTACACCTCCAAAATTCTGCCATTATTGTCTTTCTTCTTTTATATAGCCTATTGATGTTGTGATTCTACGAGGGTAGTTTATTTTTTGAGTTAGTTCTGTACTAGTGGGCACAGCTACCTCTGTGCAGCTATTAACATGCTTGTATAGGGTTTCTGTGAACAGTTCCACATAGCCAGCAGTGTTCTTGGGGTGGGGGGGGGGCTATACATTTTGGCAGGTTTTCACCTAATAGTATGAAATTAGCTTTAGAGTAGTTCCTGAATGTTCCAGGGTTAGCTGGAGGCTCCAGGTGTTATTTTTACTTCAAAGGAGACCATTTTGTGGCATGACATTACACTAAGGAGTTTGCAGTACTCTTTCATAATAGTGAGGATTAGGTCCAGTCTGCATCCCTGGTTGGCATATTGGCCATCTGTCCAGGGAATTTGTGTTTACAAAATCCAGGAATCTATATGCCTGCAAGTTTTGTGTCATATATGTATAATGAGTGTCTCCATTAAACTTAAATAAATGTTATGGTTTTCCTGGGTCATGGGGGGACCTATAGCTTGCAAGGAAGTGGTATAGGATTTTGCCTATGTTGATCTGAACCCTGATAAACCCAAGTGCATCATCCTGTTGACCAGCCATGAGGCATATTCATTTTTAATGAAAATGAAAACATCTGCACCTTTAGTCCCTGCCTGTGCAGTAGCTGGTCTAAATATGTGACAGACACCATAGCCTTGCACTACTGGGGTGCTTTCCATAGCTTTAAACCATGTCTCAGTGACTGCACAGATGTCAGCATTCTCTAAGGTGAGAAGAGATTGTAAGGAGAGAAGTTTCTTATTTTGCCTTCTAACATCCAGCAGTAACACCTTTTAGATTTTCTTGGTTTTGGTATGTCAAGTTAGGAAAATTGTCAAGTTGGCATTGCCTAAAAAATGCATTATGTGGGAGGACAACATTTTTATACTTTTAGCTAATATTCAAAAGTCTAGAGGGGAGAAGAGCAGACCATCTCTGGCAAAGCAGCATGCTCTGTTGTCCATCTACTTCCATGCTGAGAAATATTGCACCCCTTAGAATGACACCATAAAATAAACCAATTACTAAACACAGATATCTTCTGTTCATATTGTGGCATCATCCTTGGAGAAGGTAAAATGCTGCTCAGTGCTAGGCTCATACCAGCCTGAGACACATATTCTGAGAGCTCCATGATGTCTCTCTTCATATAGTCTAGGGAGGTGCATCTCGGGTCATTTACTCCCACATGGACTATGACTGAGTCATATTGGTACCTCTGGTCCATTGATCTGAGTATGTGCGTAATGCAGTGGATCCCGGTCCCTTAAATATATATTAACTAATTAAAGGTTCATAGATAAATACTATGCTATCAGTCTGCAGACTTACAAGCAAGAGGTCAGAATCAAGCTCTGTATCTTGTATCTATGATGTTAAGACCTTAATCATTATGCCAACCCTCCTCCTCATTATGTCAAACTTCCTCCTCTGAGGCTAACTCTGAGGAAGTTGTCTCATTTATCAGACAAGGTGCACCCAAACTTTCATGCTCTGAAGTTCTCAGCTTGACTGGCCCACTTCCACCGAGTCAGAAATAAGGGCTTATCCAGCACAGCAGTGGATATTCCCTCATCTCAGAAATTCTCCACCCAGAAAATATACCAAAGAAAGTGGAAGGTATTTGCAGTATTGCTGCTCAGCAAAATACTGACATATTGTCAGCACCTGTTTCTAAGGTTCTTCAATATCTGTCAGAAACATTTGATTTGAAACTCAGCTGTTTGTCATCAAGACGCACCTGGCTGCAATGCCTTATTTTCACAAGAGGCAGGATCTGTGTTCTATATTTTTCTTTAGAATTTACAAGGCTTTCTGATAGCGTACTGTACCTGCAGCCTTCTGTAAGGGAGCCAGTACCTAATGGGATTTCTATTTAATTCCGAAGAAACTAACCCTTCTTGCAAATCAGATGCCACTACCAATTTTAAGTTTGTAACAGGGAAACCCCTCTTTTTAATGGTTGTGACTTGTCTGAAGAATTTTTAATTTGCCTAGCCTTGTGTGCTCACCCTCTATATTTATGCTATTTTTGTTCATGAACTATTGAATGCATTATTATTATTACCAAGAAAAATCACTGTGATTAAATGTACTACAAATAAAAATTATGATTCTTACATTTCCTGAGGCAATAGCTTTGCAGATATGGCAGCAAGACAAGCTGCACTGTCTTATTCTGTTCAGGCTTCATTTTTTGCTGCAACTTCATGAAACTAACACTACTATTTCTTTACAAGAATTATGTTTCTGAATTAAACTGAGGGCTTTGAAATGGTAAGGTGAATTCACCAGCAGAATGGGAGGCTGGTAGCTTCACAAAATGTCTTAATTCAATTGCTTAAAGCTTGTCGCATACCTTTTCATATAGGTAAAATGCCATAATAAAACAGATTTCAAATGACTAGTATGCCCCTCAGCTTTCACACGTCATTCAATATTTTGTCAACTCTTGTGTTGCATATTTAGAACATAACATGTCAAGGACTGTGCCGTCACCCAGCCCAACTTTGAAAAAGTCATAGGGGCCATTTTGTACTATTCAGTGGGACTTTATTGAACTTTCACAACCACAAAGGTTTAAGTATGTACCTGTCATTAAGAAAAGCAAACACAGGGGCGTGGCCAAGGATGAACACAGGATAGCAGCAGATTTCTTCAGCTCCACCAACATAACTACACTGACAGGAAATAATTACTTTAAAATTCAACTAATGTAATAATTTTCTTTCTAAAAATGTTTGGAATACTAGTATCTTGAATAATATCTAAAAAAGAAAGAAAATTTAAATAATTTTCCTGTCAGAAATCTTCTTGGAAATTTCTCTTTCATCACCTCTGTTCAGAATGAGTTCCAGTAAGGCTAACAGTCAGGATTCCAGCATCAAGAAAGAGCTTCAGTCTTTACTATTAACTATTCAGCAACTAACAACTAAAATGGACAGACTGGATGTTAAAATTTATAACTTTATAGAAAAAAACCACAAAACAAATGGATTTGTTACATCAAGACTTACAACTTCAGAAAGCCCAGATTACAGGTATAGAAGAGACTCTTAATGATATGGACAACAGAATTCAGGAAGAAGAAATTAACATTGATTTTTTATTGAAACAGAATACACACTTTCAATCCAAAATAGATGACCTTGAAAACAGATCCAGACGCAATAATATAAGGATTTTTGGACTGCCAGAAAATATAGAAGGTAACAACATTACTTCCTTTTTAAATACTTGGCTTCCCAAAACTTTAGATCTGTCAGAAGCATTTTCTTTTGGTATTGAAAGAGCCCATAGGTCTTTATCTAATTCTAATACAAATAAAAAGTATCCTAGATCAGTTATTGTAAGATTTTTATCATCTTATGGCAAGGAGATGGTATTAAAGGCTGCATGGGCTAAAGCTCCTATAAAAATTAATGAGGCAACTGTGCATTTTGACAATGACTATTCTTCCTTGGTAATAACAAAAAGAAAAGTTTTTTGCCATTAATAAGAGAGCTTAAGAAAGCACAGTTCAAAACTCATCTTTTATTTCCTTCCAAACTAAAAATCTTTTACCAGATGGCCCTAGAATTTTTGAAGACTTGGACTCTGCTTTGCTGTATATTAAAAAAAATAAAATATTAGATAAAACAGAAGATATGGAATGGGCTAGCCCTTCGTTAAAGAGGATGGCAACAGGAACTTCTTGGAAGACTTCAGAGAAGCAAAAAAGACTAAAAAACAAATGACATGTTCTATATTTCTTTGAACTCTTTAATTACAGTTACTACATTTTCAAGAAAGCCACAAATATCTTAAGGATTTATTCAAAGTTACTTTTTTGTGTGCAAAGAACTGATTTTGTTTTATAAATAATCAATCTTTCTGAGGAACAAATAACCTGTTATAAATCAACTTGTTTCTCTTTGTGATAAAGAGACCTAAGGTTAGTGATTTGATACATTTCCTTTCTCTTCTTGTTTTAAATAATGGCATTCTCTTTAAACTATACATTCAGTGAGGGGTGGGGGAGGGCAGGGAGAGAGGTTTGATGGAAAATATGAAATAAGGGGAAAAATAATTTATTAGTTTTTTAAAATTATTTATGCTGTTTAAATACTGTTGCTAAATATTATACCATGACTTAATTACTTAATACATGATTTCAAATAATATGTCATGATATAATTGCAGTTAACTAGAACTAAAGTAGTTGAAAGTAATATGTCTCATGTTACACTTAATTAAAACAAACAGCAAGTAATATATCTTTTTAAAAACAAACAGCAAGTAATATATCTTTGTAGATACTCTTTGTAGGTTCTTTTTTTTTTTTCTCTCTCTTATCTATAAAATTATATGCTTCTGATAATACTGATATGTGTATGTAATAAGATCTGTATGAGAAAATGAAATGGGGCATATAAAAATAAGTTGTGTTTATGTTAAACAACTATAGGCTTGGTTTCACTGTCATAGAGACTGTAATGACTTGTAAAATGCTTCGAGAAGGTTTTGCATTGTTTAGATTCATTTGTATTATAAAATGAATGTCAGTCACTTGCTTTTACTAAAATTCCCGCCAGAATGTTATGGGAGACAATCTGGGATGTGGGTTTCCTCGTGAATAGTGTCCTCGAGTCGTTTTAAAAGCTTCAACACTCAGAATACTCACAGAGAAGCTGAAAGCAGCCATTTTGAACTTTGACCCCTGATATCACACTGACACATCGCAGATCCAAGAAGTAAACTGTTTCAGGAAGTAGAACTGCTGTAAATGCGACTTTGTGATGAAAAACGAACTTTATGACACCTAAATGTGAGTTTTTCTTTATAATAACTTACTTATTTAAGATGTAATTTATAAAATATAAAAGTTAAAATCATTTTAAATGACTTAATATGACATAGTAAACTAATGAGATATTTTAGAAGGCATAGAAGGTAAAACACATGTACACTTGTTTTTGAAAGCTTATATGACTGCAGCACTTTAATGTATATAAATGCTTATGATTTAAACATATGTAATGATATAAATCATTTGCCTTGACTAACAGACAAGTACATGTATCATTATGATTAAATTTTAGAAGAAATTGTCATGTGACATATTTTAAAGCTGCAGTTCAGATATATAAAAAAGAGATGGCTTTCATCACAATGATTTATGTATAACTAGGAATCAACATTGCTGTGCAGTATGTTCTTTTAACTTATGCATGAGAATAAATATTTATTTAATTGGCAATAATAAATATGAGAAGGAAGCTTTTGGTGCAAGTAACTTAAAGTTTTAAGAACTTTTAACTGTATTACTATGGCAGAAAGTGGGAATACCCTAATATAAGTAATGTCTGAACCATAATAGCCTAAGATAATATATGTTATTGAATTCAAATGAACATAAACATATAATAAGAACTTATTCTTACAAACTTTTATTAAACTACCATATAGATATTCCCCCCCTTTTTTTTTCTTTCTCTCTCTCTCTTCTTTGCTCCCTTTATCAAGATTGTTAGAATGCTATTTTGATTATGAGTGTATTATACAGAATAGATGTACATAGCAATATTAGTTGTTTCTAAATGTTTTATATGTTTATATGAATCTGTTATAAAAAATGTTTAGCTTTGTTATAATAGATAATCAAGTTAAATGAGGTTAACTTTAGTTAATAATAGTTAGTACTGAATTAATTTGGTGGCAGCTGAAGTACTGCTGCTTAGGATAGGGGGATAACTTGAGTGGTATTTGCTACTCGAAGTTGGAGTTTTCAACTCCAGGCTGGGTGCACTGTTTAATCCAAACATTATTTTCACCTGATTATTGTTGTATGTATATAGTTTTGACATCCACATCACATTTTATAAATTCATTGTCACTACAAATAAAAGTAAAACTTACACAAAATTCCATAAGATTTTCATTAAATACAGCTATAATTAATGGAACACCTAAAGGAGGAGACATAATAATACGTATTTTGTTAATTATTATTCTGATTATATGTTTTATATGTTCATAGAAGTTAAATGGTATCTCTAAAAGGAATTTATTTAAACATTAATGGATTGAATAACCCATGTAAAAGGACAAGTTTAATGAGATATATTAATTTGCATAGAGCCAACTTAATATTCCTTCAAGAAACACATCTCCTGAAAAAGGATATAGATAAATTAGCCACTAATAAATATACAGTCTTGGTTAGCTCAGAACACACACAGAAAAAAAGAGGAGTGGCTATCTTATGGAACAAAAATATGCCCATACCTAAAACTATTAAGTCTTATAAAGATGATGAAGGAATGTTTTGTATGGTTACAATACAGATTAATGGGAAAGTATATACATTAATCAATGTATATTGGATACCAGGAATTGGCACTAATACAGTGAAACACCATCTCAATAAGATTATCATTTTCTATAGGAGATATTATTTTAGCAGGTGACTTTAATTGTATCCTACATGAAAAAGATACTACTACTACAGGAAAGAGGAAAATTACATCTAATGCAAAACATTTAAAGGATTTTATTAATTTATATAATTTGAATGATATTAATAATCAGATAGATTCTAAATCATTACCATACACTTTTTTTTCTAACAGATATAAAACTTATTCAAGAATAGATAGAGTCTTTATTTCTAACCAAATGATAACAGGCTTAATTAATTCCAAAATCATTTCATGTCCTATATCAGATCATAATTCAATTGTCTTTGAATTAATGGTAAAGAGTACTTATAATGTCCAGATCAAAAGAATACCAGCATACTTAACTCAACTAAAGGACTATAAAGATTATATACTTACAGAGGTGCAACATTTCTTAGACTTAAACACTACACCTGATGTCTCCATTGTTTACATTTGGGATGCTTTAAAATCATATTTGTATGGACAAAGTATCAGATGGTATAATAATAAAAGGAAATCCTGGGACAAAGAATTACTAGATATTCAAAGCAAATTAGACTCATATAAACATAATAATAAAGAAAATATTATGAACAAAAAAGTAATTGAGGAAATAAATAAATTAAATGAGAAATACAAAGACATTTTAACTCATAAAGTCAAAATAACATTAGAGAAATAGAAGTTTTTGTCTTACTCAATAAGTCCTAAATACTTACATAGACTTAAAAATAAAACAAAAAGGCTGAATAAACAAAATCATATCAAAGAAATTTTCTCTCCAGGGAAAAAGAAGAATGTTTCTAGTTTACCAGAAATATTAGATGAATTTAGAAATCACTTTCATAAAATTAATCACAATAACATTAACATGGATTCTAAAGATAAAATAAAGAAATTTATAACTACAAACATGAACAAAAAACTTAATAAACAACAGACTAAATTAATAGATAAAGATATTTCATATACAGAGGTTATTACACAAATAAACAAACTTAAATCAAACAAAGCACCAGGTAATGATGGTATTATACCAGAGATTTATAAAATTCTTCCTAAAAGTACTTACTCATTAATACATAGGGTTTTTATTTCAGCTCAAAATGAGTTAACAACTCCCCCATCCTGGCAATACACATTTATTTCACCAATTTTAAAACCCAATAAAGGCCCAACCAGATGCACTTCATATAGACCTATTTCATTACTTAATGTCGACTATAAAATGTTTATGAGTATTTTTGCTGACAGATTAAAGACAATCATTCCAGGTATAACAGATATAGATCAGACAGGCTTTATTATAAATAGAAATACTTTTGACAATATAAGAAGAACTTTAACGTTAATTGATTATGCAAACAGGAAAAAGAAAGACTTAACACTTATTAGTCTTGATATAAGTTCAGCATTTGACTCAGTAAGTTGGGACTACTTGTTTATCTTATTGAAGTGTACAAATTTCTCTGATGCATTTGTGAATCTAATTGAACATTTATATAAAGGAGCATTGGCTTACATTAAGATAGGAACATATGTCTCACAAAAAATACCCATATTAAAAGGTACAAAACAAGGGTGTCCACTCTCTCCACTATTATTTACTTTAATAATGGAGCCTTGGGCTAATTTGATTAGAAACAGCACTGATATAGTAGGATTTGATATAGATGAAAATACAATATCTTTTTTGCAGATGATGTTCTAATTACATCAGCAGGAACTAACTCTTCTATGCAGTCATTATTTGATAAAATGACAGATTTTAAAAATATCTCTGGTTTGATATTTAATGAAGAAAAAACTAAAATATTACCTATATACACACGAAAAAATGTCCTCACTAATGATTTTCACAAATATATACCCAACTCAGGTCAGATAACTTACTTAGGTATAATATTAACTAAAGATATTAAATCTATTATACATAATAATTATAGTAACTGTCTTCATAATATACAAAATATTTTCAATAGCTGGAACAATATGTTTTTTACCATGGAAGAGAGACTCACAATTATTAAAATGATAATATTCCCTAAGATATTATATTTAATACAATCGATAATACTCCCACCTACAAAAATAATTATTAAGAAATTGAATTCACTAATGTTACATTTCTTATGGGCACCTAATAGACCTAGGATTGCATTAAAGAAACATACTAATAGCTGGTCTCAAGGGGGCATTTCATTCCCAGACTTTAATTTATATACTATCTCTTCTATTATAAAAGTTATTACTTTGTTAATAGATCAGTCATATGATGCAAAATGGAAAGATTATTGGGAACTAATTAGCATTCACTTCATGAAAATCTCCTTAATACATAAAAACACTTTTGTAAATAACCCCATGTTATGGTTATTGAAGGAATTTTGTACTTCATCTATTACACCAAAATATCTAGCTAGTTACCCATTAAATATTATTATTAGATATCATGATTTTATATTTATGCATCCTAAGTATAAGGAATGGAATTTTATCCTATTCCCTATAATGTATACACAAGGTATTCTCTTATCAACCACCTCTGAAAGAATTCTTTTAGTCACAGAGAATGATTTAAAGTATTGGTATCAGTTGCTGTCTGACAACAAAGTATAAAATTTAGACTTCTTAAAGCAAGAATTTGATTTGAGAGAAACATGTTGGTTAGAAATTCAGACTTTTAGACAACATCTTATTAATAAACTTGATTTAATGTCTTTAACAGTTAAAGAATCTGTCCCAATTCTGATTGATTACTTGATATTAAATTTACAACATAGGGTTTCTGATAAAGGTAAGTTCTCACACATACATAAAATTATTAGAGAAGAAACTCATTACAGTTCAGATACTTATTGGAATTATTTTATTTCTATTAATGGTGAATCACCAAAACAACAAGATAAACAATATATATTGGAATCTGCTTATAAAACTACTTCTATTAATTGGAGACTTTTTACTTGGAAATTTTTACATAGATCTTTCTATACACCTTTAATGATGAATAAAATAAATAATAAAGACAACTTATGTAAGAGATGTAATGTAGAAATAAATGCTGATTGGGCACATATGTTTTATGACTGTATAAAATTGAAGGAATATTGGATGTTAATCAATGATTTTTTGCAGGCTCTTTTCACAGATAATTTCATTGTCTCTAAATCACTTATATTATTTAACACTCCTGTTCCTAAAAGTGTTAAAAAAGTTAAACTTCCCTTGTTATGGTCTATTCTAGCAGTGGCTAGTAAAATAATAACCAGAAACTGGATTTCAGATACTCCTCCTTCATTTAATGAATTTAAAAATGTTATGACAGAAGTGTGTCATATGGAATTAATGACAATAAAGTCAAGAACTACTAGAAAAATGTCTTACTATACTATATGGGATACTTTACAAAACCTGTTAAAAAAATCTTAGTTTCATTAGTAAGACATTACAGTTTAATCAATTGATTTGATTTGTAGTGGATGTCTCTGTAAATATTTTGGTTGTTTTATTAAATGTTATAACTTTTTACATTTTAATTGCTTGTATAAGATTGTTATGATATTTATTTTGTATGTTAAAAACAATAAACTTGTTTTAAAAAAAAAAAAAAAGAAAAGAAAACACAAAAGGGGCTCTCCACAGCTGAAAATAACGAATAACTCCAGTCTTCACTTCAAGAGTTTTAATGAAATAAAACAGATGCAGGATCCAAGTAAGCGCTTTCACGTTCAAAAAAACATTTCATCAGACTTCAACAACAGCATAGCACTCTACTTCATCTTATATAGCATTATCAATTAGCCTTCATTAAAATAATTCAATTAAAATTTGAAAATGTTCAATTAAGATTTAAAGACACACTTGTTTGTTTATAAAACCATTTAAAACAATGAATGAAATATTTCATGTATATCTTCTGACACAATACATAAATGAATAGCTGAAGTAATGTTCAAATTACAATAATATCAACAGCAACATGTTTTTATGCCACAAAGTATAGAATTTTAATGTTTATAAGGTCTCGCTGCCAGAAATGGTTTCAGTGAGACCTTTTCATTCAAACCATATGCTTTATGTGCTTGTAGCCTCATTATCCATCTACATTCTATCTCTTCAGTGTAATTCTTTATATTACCAAGACTATTGGTCTTCTTCGCCAATTCCAAAACCCTAAATTTAAAAGTGTGTGTCGTGCCATTATCAATTACATGTTACGCCAAGGCATTGCTTGTATTCTCTTTGTTAATGGCATATAAGTGTTCCCTGATGCATTCTCGTAATGTCCTATTAGTTTTTCCCACATAAAAAAACCTACATAACTGGCACTGAGCTAAATAAACTAAACCCCTGGACTTACAATCGGCATAAAACTTAAATATATACACACGTCCAGTCTCTGGATGAATAAATCTATCATCATTATTTATATACATACACTGGTTGCAAGATCTACAAGCATAGGTCCCTGTCCTCTGGGAAAATTTACTATCTTCATTATTTCTTTCATAACATAATAGCCTTTTTAAAGACTTCATATTCCTATAGGTTATATTGGGTCTATGGTCAACTAATTCCCTTATTCTCTCATCAATAGTCAGAAGTCTCCAATTATTGTTAATGACTTTTTTAATCTGTGTGTTTCTATTGGTAAATGGAATGACCAGCCTATTCTTATTCTGTACCCCAGAATACCCTCCATCCAATGTGATAGCTGACCGCCTGTGAAAAAAGGGTTTACCCTTGTCCATTCTGTGTTCGTTACAAAATGCTAGTGTGTCTTTAATCTCTGTATTCTTATACCCTCTATCACGAGAATTCTTCACTAATATCTTCTGTTGTTGTTCATATTCACCCTCCTGTGTGGTCAACCTGGACGCCCTATAGACCTGGCTTTTCAGTATGTTAGGATAAATGTGTCTGGGATGCATGCTGTTACGATGTAGCAAGTTATTCTTCCAACAAGGCTTTCTATACATAGCAGTCTCCATGCCATTAACTCCCTTGTTTAGTCTAACATCCAAAAATTCAATAGTGTCGTATGAATGTGTACATTCAAAGTTCAAAAAATTTGTAGTACCATTTATATAAGTAACAAAATCATTCAATTCTTCCTCAGTACCACTCCAAACGATGAACACATCATCTACAAGACGTCCATAATACTTAATACAGTGGTAACAAAAATCAATAACAAAAGTCGCCACAGTGGTTACCAGGCTCTTCAATAGTTCAAAAATCTTCAGCAATAGTAGACGATAACAAAAATTCTACAGCTGTAAAGATATAATAGTCACTCTGGAAATATAACACTAAACAGTGTTATTCTTTAAAAGGTGGTTTATTAGCGCTTTCACCATCAGGCTTCGTCAGATAAATACACCTTGGGATCATAATACTTAATACAGTCATGAAATAACATATTGCCCAATACATAAGTGCTTTCCCAATGTGCCAACACCAAGTTAGCATAAAAGTTAGCACAAGGGGTCCCCATTGCTACCCCTTTCTGTTGTAGATAATAAATATTATCATATAATAAAACATTGTTGCTTAATACCATATCTAGAATCAACATCCATTTCATGACTTGATTACTTGGGATGTCTTTATCTATAAGTAACAGCCTTACATACTCCATCCCAATACTGTTGGGTTTTGAAGTAAATAGGGATATCACGTCTAAGGTTACCAATATATCACTTCCTATAATTAACTTGGATAGGTTACATTCAGCAAGATTTTCAAGAAAATGTTGGGTATCTCTTATTACTGATTTAATCCCTTCCACTATTGGTTTAAATTGTTTCTCCAGAAAAATCGACATAGGCTCAGTAAGCCATCCAGTTCTTGAGACAATAGGTCTCAGCAGAGGGTTATAGAAATCCTTATGAATTTTCAGTAGGCCCCTAAAAGTAGGAACCAATGGCTTCTCCACTAAAAAATATCTATGTAAATCTACATCTATCACATTGCACAGTGGTAAATCATACAGATGGCTATGTACATCTTTAATGATCTTATTTAACGAAAAGCCATTCAAATGGTGATAAGTTAAATCATCTGATAACAATTCATCTATCTTATTTCTATAAACGTCATGGTCCATTACCACGACTGCCCCACCTTTATCAGCTTGTCGTATTATAATGTCATTATTTTTTTGCAAGCTTGAAATGGCATCCTTTTCATTCAAAGTCATGTTATAAAAATCTGGTTTTATATCATCTCTTTTATATAGATCTAACAGGTCTTATTCACATGCACGCTCAAAAGCACCTAACAATGGATGTAATTGAGGTACGAACGTTGAAGGTTTCCTAAATACATTCATATTAGCATTAGCAGTGGCATTACATACATCATCACCAAACAACATTTTTAAGCTGATACTTCTAGTAAACATTTTAATGTCTATGATGAGGTCAGTAACATCAGTAAAACCAGGGGGTATAAAACTAAGTCCCTTGTTACGAAAGGGAGTGGATTCCATTCTTTTCCGCTGTCAATCAGGCAATTCGAACGGAAAATGTGGTCACCACAGAACAAGGTACGTAAAAGAAAGAATACCGAGGAGGTTTACGAACTACAGAAGAAAGCGCTATGACCCACCAACAGGGTCTAATGGTTAACATTTCAAGGTATGAACTAACTGAGCATGAGGTCTCTGTGCTTAACAAGGGACTTAGTTTTATACCCTCTGGTTTTACTGATGATGTATGTAATGCCACTGCTAATGCTAATATGAATGTATTTAGGAAACCTTCAACGTTCGTACCTCAATTACATCCATTGTTAGATGCTTTTGAGTGTGCATGTGAGAAAGACCTGTTAGATCTATATAAAAGAGATGATATAAAACCAGATTTTTATAACATAACTTTGAATGAAAAGGATGCCATTTCAAGCTTGCAAAAAACGACAAGCTGATAAAGGTGGGGCAGTCGTGGTAATGGACCATGACGTTTATAGAAATAAGATAGATGAATTATTATCAGATGATTTAACTTATCACCATTTGAATGGCTTTTTGTTAAATAAGATCATTAAAGATGTACATAGCCATCTGTATGATTTACCACTGTGCAATGTGATAGATGTAGATTTACATAGGTATTTTTTAGTGGAGAAGCTGTTGGTTCTTACTTTTAGGGGCCTACCGAAAATTCATAAGGATTTCTATAATCCTCCGCTGAGACCTATTGTCTCAGGAACTGGATGGCTTACTGAGCCTATGTCGATTTTTCTGGACAAACAATTTAAACCAATAGTGGAAGGGATTAAATCAGTAATAAGAGATACCCAACATTATCTTGAAAATCTTGCTGAATGTAACCTATCCAAGTTAATTATAGGAAGTGATATATTGGTAACCTTAGACGTGATATCCCTATTTACTTCAAAACCCAACAGTATTGGGATGGAGTATGTAAGGCTGTTACTTATAGATAAAGACATCCCAAGTAATCAAGTCATGAAATGGATGTTGATTCTAGATATGGTATTAAGCAACAATGTTTTATTATATGATAATATTTATTATCTACAACAGAAAGGGGTAGCAATGGGGACCCCTTGTGCTAACTCTTATGCTAACTTGGTGTTGGCATATTGGGAAAGCACTTATGTATTGGGCAATATGTTATTTCATGACTGTATTAAGTATTATGGACGTTTTGTAGATGATGTGTTCATCGTTTGGAGTGGTACTGAGGAAGAATTGAATGATTTTGTTACTTATATAAATGGTACTACGAATTTTTTGAACTTTGAATGTACACATTTATACGACACTATTGAATTTTTGGATGTTAGACTAAACAAGGGAGTTAATGGCATGGAGACTGCTATGTACAGAAAGCCTTGTTGGAAGAACAACTTGCTACATCATAACAGCTTGCATCCCAGACACATTTATCCTAACATACTGAAAAGCCAGGTCTATAGGGCGTCCAGGTTGCCCACACAGGAGGGTGAATATGAACAACAACAGAAGATATTAGTGAAGAATTTTCATGATAGAGGGTATAAGAATACAGAGATTAAAGACACACTAGCATTTTGTAATGAACACAGAATGGACAAGGGTAAACCCTTTTTTCACAGGCGGTCAGCTATCACATTGGATGGAGGGTATTCTGGGGTACAGAATAAGAATAGGCTGGTCATTCCATTTGCCAATAGAAACACACAGATTAAAGAAGTCATTAACAATAATTGGAGACTTCTGACTATTGATGAGAGAATAAGGGAATTAGTTGACCATAGACCGAATATAACCTATAGGAATATGAAGTCTTTAAAAAGGCTATTATGTTATGAAAGAAATAATGAAGATAGTAAATTTTCCCAGAGGACAGGGACCTATGCTTGTAGATCTTGCAACCAGTGTATGTATATAAATAATGATGATAGATTTATTCATCCAGTGACTGGACATGAGTATATATTTAAGTTTTATGCCGATTGTAAGTCCAGGGGTTTAGTTTATTTAGCTCAGTGCAGTTATGTAGGTTTTTTTATGTGGGAAAAACTAATAGGACATTACGAGAACGCATCAGGGAACACTTATATGCCATTAACAAAGAGAATACAAGCAATGCCTTGGCGCAACATGTAATTGATAATGGCACGACACACACTTTTAAATTTAGGGTTTTGGAATTGGCGAAGAAGACCAATAGACTTGGTAATATAAAGAATTATACTGAAGAGATAGAATGTAGATGGATAATGAGGCTACAAGCACATAAAGCATATGGTTTGAATGAAAAGGTCTCACTGAAACCATTTCTGGCAGCGAGATCTTATAAACATTAAAATTCTATACTTTGTGGCATAAAAACATGTTGCTGTTGATATTATTGTAATTTGAACATTACTTCAGCTATTCATTTATGTATTGTGTCAGAAGATATACATGAAATGTTTCATTCATTGTTTTAGATGGTTTTATAAACAAACAAGTGTGTCTTTAAATCTTAATTGAACATTTTCAAATTTTAATTGAATTATTTTAATGAAGGCTAATTGATAATGCTATATAAGATGAAGTAGAGTGCTATGCTGTTGTTGAAGTCTGATGAAACGTTTTTTGAATGTGAAAGTGCTTACTTGGATCCTGCATCTGTTTTATTTCATTAAAACTCTTGAAGTGAAGACTGGAGTTATTCGTTATTTTCAGCTGTGGAGAGCCCCTTTTGTGTTTGCTTTTCTTTTGGACATTGACTTCTTGAGGGGCACTTTACTCAGCATATTGTGTTTTTTGCTGACTATGTACCTGCCATTGCTGATGGGTTTTTTTCTGGATTGGTAGAAGTTTATCCTTGTGCACTGAATGACACAAATACAATAGTTAAATACCCTTTCAGGATTTGATACTGAGATCAGGTTACACATTCAGTAGTCAGGTAAAACAACAGATCAGTAAACATTGAATATCAAAATGCAATTCCATTGCCCGTACAGATCACAAGCTTCAGGAATTGTAGAAAGGGCATTTCAGACAATAAAGACCCAGCTTATGTGAGAAGACTGGTCTTAAATGTCCAGAAGCTTTACCTCTAATTTGTTCAGTATGTGAAGTTCAGTTAGCACTACTAGGAAGTTATCCCTTCATGAAATTCTCATGGGCAGACACATGAGAATGTCTATTACACCTCTCCCTAACAATTTGGAGTTACAATATGTGAATGAATCTGTCTTTCTGAACTGCAAGTCTTTCCATTCTGTTTGCAGCACTATTACAAGACTACTTCTGAGGTTCTAAGAGAGCCTGCAGTGAATAAGCATCATGACATATAACCGAGAGATTTCATCTACATTAAATCCTTCTCTTAAACATTCTTTGTGCCTCAGATGGAAAGGACCGTACATGGTTTTGCTTGCAACTATTTCTGCCATTCAATGCAAAGGACTGCCAATCCGGATCCATCTGTCACATGTCAAGAAGACCTTCCTTCGTGATGAATGCAACCAAGATGGCATGGACGTCAACCCTCATGAGACAGCACAGCTTATGCACACACATATTAAAAAAAAAGAGGGATACCATTGCATCTGGAAACAAAAACAATGAACTTTTCCATTTTGCCATCCAATCAGCTCTGGAACTGAAACAGAGTGATTTGTTATTCAAATCAAATCCGGAGGTAAAATTGAGTGACTCCATAACATCATCTTAATCAGAGATAAGATTTAGTAATTCTTTTTCTTCTTCAGCATCAAGTTATCTTTCCTTGCTTCTGAAACAAACATTGAAAATTCATTATGCTTGTTGGACAATGAGCCAGATAATGCAGCAAGCAACCAAAAATAATTTTTGGGATCAAACACAATGAACACTTTAGAATGGAGTTTCATTGGAAATCAACTTTATATCGACAATAAATAAACCATCCAACATCCAGGTTAACAATTTCGACAAAATCATCACCAGCCCTACCATGCTTGATTTTCATATGGACTTATTACTGGAAACGTTACTGTGATTTTCATTATCATTTTACTTTTGTCATCTGGAACTGTGGGTACATTGTCATCTGCAACGTTTGGAAGTGTAAGCAGTCAATCATTTCTTATTAGAGATACGTATGTCACTAAAAATAGGGACAGCTGTTTGTTTAGAACTGAATCAAGACCACCTGATTGGCACCCTAAATTCATTACTTTTTCTGCTGCATATGTCAAGACTCTTAATGTTAGTGAATGTTGGGTTTGTTTCAATACCAGCGATTGATACAGAACTCCATTTGGCATTTCAGATTATTTTCTCTCTAAAACTGAAAAGCTAAACAGACTTCTACCACCTTTTCAATACCACTTCAACTATCAATGACTGTTAAAGGGCTTATTTGTCACCTTAAAATGGAATGCTTTTTGTTGGAAAGAGCATTTATAATTTCACTAGTAAAATTTATGATATGGCTGGATGATTGGGTATGGTAGCATGACATGAATATTATATCTTCAGAGAACAAGCTTATCCTTGATTATCAGCAGGCTGATTGGACTATTATATATGCCATGTTATCCTAGCTATACAAAATACATACAATACCTGTTCGAAAGATTCATAACGTTCATTACAGGAGAGATATAAAAGACATTCCAAATCCAGTTGGGAAAACAGATGCTTCTTGGGTTCATCATCACACTGCTCAAAAGAGTGCTTTTAAAGTGCTATCTGACATGGATCTTGTTGATGATGTTATTTCTGGAGCAGGAATTGTACCTGCTTGAAGCCTGTTTGGGAGTTGCTCAAATTATCTAAGATTTTAGAAATATTAAGCACTGTTACTTTTGAATCAATAAATCTGATCACTCTTAAAATGAATGCCATGCATAGTGTGGTGTTGCAGAACAGAATGGCACTTAACTTTACCCTTCCTTCTAAGGAGGGTACTTGAGCACTCATCCAAACGGAGGGCTGTTTGTTTATTCCTGATAATACTGGTACCATCTGCAGGTTATTCAGAATGTTGCTGAACTGCTTCATTTTAAAGAAGCTGGCAGTTCCCAGTGGGCATGGTTAACCATTTTTTTCTGGTTGGGGAGGAGATATTTTGAATTTGTTTAATTATTATAATCTTACTATTAAGACTTATTTTGTTCATGTGCAAAGTCTTAATCCTTAAACTTTTAGAGTCCAAGAAAAAAACATAAGATTACAAAGCATGCAAGTGAATAAAAATGAGTAAATCCAACTTTACAAAAATGTGTTTGAGGGGAATGTGTGACCAAAAATAATTTAAGCTGTTTTTTTATTCCATCAAGACTTAGACGTGTTTTTATTGTCAACAAGACTATATTTGTAAAATGACTGGATAAGCATTGTGCATGTCAGGAACAGAAGGAAAATGCCTGTGAAGAATGTCTGATAGCAAGTGAAATGGTATCTACCCATTTGAAAACCTCTGGCTATTGCCTAGTCAGAAAGAAATACATGACTTGAGTGATGCTTCATAGCATCAAATGGGGGGAATGTGAATTGTGGAGTGTAAAATTAAGGTAAAATGTTAATGTTTGTATTTTAAATATGTTTTCATTTCAAGATGTATTCTTGATTATTTTGGTCTGCCTCTGATGATTTATCTCCTGCCAATATGGCAAGTAAAGAAAGTTATTTTCTGGAATTCAGAACTTGTGTCTAATATGGGAATGTACAGATAGAGAGTCAAAAGATCTTAGCTAGCAAAATTAATTCTGTAGTGTTCATTTTTCATTGGTTAGTGGCTATATTTTAATTGCTACTATAATATTGCATTTCATCAAAAATGGAAGATAACCTAAGCTTTTTATGGTTTGGGGAGACAAGACCTTGATTTCCTAGTCTCCCATGTATGTATGTCATTTGCAATCTTCTTCTTCTTTCGGCTGCTCCCGTTAGGGGTCACCACAGCAGATCATCTGTTTCCATTTCTTCCTGTCCTCTGCATCTTGCTCTGTCACACCAACCACCTGCATGTCCTCTCTCACCACATCCATAAACCTTATCGTAGGCCTTCCTCTTTTCCTGTTATCTGGCAGCTTCATCCTTAACATCTTTTTCCCAATATACTCTGCATCCCTCCTCAGCACATGTCCAAACCAACGTAATCTTGCCTCTTTGGCTTTGTCTCCAAACCTTCCAACCTGGGCTGACCCTCTAATATACTTATTCCTAATCCTGTCCATCCTCATCACAACCACTGCAAATCTTAACATTTTTAACTCTGCCACGTCCAGCTCTGACTCCTGCCTTTTTGTCAGTGCCACTGTCTCCAACCCATATAAGATAGCTGGCTGCATTACCCTCTTGTAGGCCTTCCCTTTCACTCTTAATGGTAATCGGCTGTCACAAATCACTCCTGACACTCTTCTCCACCCACTCTATCCTCCTTGTACTCTCTTCTTCACCTCTCTTCCACACTCACCATTACTCTGAACTGTTGATCCATAAATTACATTATTATTCTATGCTCAACTGTGCTGCATACAGGTTATTCTGCACCATAGCAGTTCTGTATTGAACAGTTCTGATAAACAATCCAGCATTAATGTAGCTGGAGGAAAAACTGGGTGAAAGTGTGTCTGTATGTTAGAATATGTCCTTTTGAGCAAGCTTTCAGTGAGATTCTAAGAATTGTGGCATCTCTTTTGAAAAACACGATGATTTTCCTATCATATGAACTGGAGTAGTGAAACTGTTACCCTTAGGTTGTGCAAGTAAGGATGGGTTATCTTGGATAGATGAATTACCAATATTCTGGATGGTGGAAGATGCCATGGATGGAAAATGCATAGTTCTGCAGCACTGGAATCCACATGTATCTTTGTAAAAATTAAGATATCAGAATCATCTAGGCCCCAGATATCAAGACCTTAGTAACACTTCAGAATGAGTACAGCAGAAGGAAATGTGTTCAAAAGACATTTGGCCAAGGAATCCTCATGGCATTTCAGCAGTGTGTCCCTTTCAAGTGCAGGTAATAAATGTAAGTGATACATTCTGTATTTGTAGGGGATGCAAATAGGTTGCTAATCCCTGCAGAAAGTTTTAACAGTCATTAGACAGACCATTTGTAAAGGGTCAAGAGAGCCCTGCTCAAACTTTCCATGAGCAAATTTAGTTTCACAGAATTTGGACTACAAGAAGGAGGTGTCCTTCTGACAAAGTCCATTCCTAGAGATGCATTATTTCTCAACAAAATGGTTAGGAGCATGTCCCTCCCTATTGTCTGACAAACCAAATCAGTGATATACTGTTACCCCCAACGGGCATACAACTCTTACGAAGCCACTACTTCAGTGCATGCAGGCTGATTAAGACCTATTCTGTTTCTACATGTATGCACATTCCAGGAATATGAGCTGACTAGAGACCCTCAAGTGTGTAGTAGTACACATGATCCCTCCACCTCAGGGAAAATGGATCAGATGTGACCATCACCAAGTGTTGTGGATTTAGGAACAGCCTGATAGCAAGTAGACTGGCAATAATAGTCCTTTGTGCAAAATCCCTCTAAGCATACCCATGCTATCCTCACTGAGGGATTGAGTGGGTGGAGTTCAAGTCCTACTTCCATAGAATAATGTCCAATAAAGAGTATGCATGTATAGGACTACCAGAGTGTATGCTGTCATGTGTTACAAAACCCTTAACACTAGGAAGCCAGTTATCATTCTGGGAGGCAAAGATGGAGGTATTAGTCCCAATAATTTTTGGACATTTACAAAAGGTGGTTCTGAACTAGAAATGACTGTTCTCAGTCTAAAACTGAAAAAACTGTTTGATTGCTTTCTATTTGAATATTACACCTGGCATTTTGAAGCCTATAGAATGCACTCAGGTTCCCCTTGATACAGGAAGAAGTAATGACAACAAAATTACCATGTGGAAGCTCTTTTTTGAGATAAAGATGTTTAGACTGCTTAAGTCCAAAAAATGAACATGGCATTTCTATCCTTTTTGGTATGAAAAGAAGTAGTAGTAAAGTGTCTGATCATGTTAGGCCTCTTAGGCCTTGAGGGTGGGCTGGATGGTTCTTTTCTTAGAAATGCCAGCAAACTAGGTGCAGTCATTGAATCCCCAAATGATGTCAGTATACTCAGGATGGTCTCACACAGACCAACGACTGGTGTATTAGTAATGGCCTCAAAGTGAATGCAAAGAAATGCATCATCATTCCCTTTGGCACAAACAATGTCCCTTCACACTATCAAATCAATAACAATACCCTAAGTACCCGTGAAGTGGTAAGGGACCTAGGATCACAGGTTGACCGTGACCTTAACTTTGACCACCAAGTGTCTACCATTGCAAGGAAAGCTTTCCACATAGCTCAATTGATTAGTAAAGGCATCGCCTTGAAAACAAAAGAAGTTATAACCCCCGATACTCGGCACTTATCCGGCCCATAATTTAGTATAGAGCCCCATTCAGTATGTACCATACTAAGCACCTACAGCAATTAGAGAAAACTTTCTAACAAAGAAGATCAAAGCCCTCCAGCATGTGCCTTACATGGACCAACTAAAATCCCTGTCACTATACTCAGTATTATATAGACTTCTTAGGGGAGACCGTGACCTACAGAGCAACCCAAGACCCAACCCTAATAAACTTACTGCATATCCGTAAATCAAATGGTTCTAGAGCTACCCATTCCAGGGGCTTAAATATGGCCTGTGACTTAAATAGGACATGCCAGAGGGACAGATTTATCTCCCAGCAACTGCCACATGTTTGGAACAGGCTACCAATTCATGTGAAAAAGAGCACCTCTATGGCACTGTTCAAGAGGAACCTGGATGAGTGGATGGGGTACTGTAAATTCCTACCAGGGATAGTGCCACAACCCTTCTGGACATGGACAGTCATCATTAAATGCAATCTTGGGTATTGACTAGTCCTCTACCGTATTTCTTTGGGTTGAAATGGCTCGGCTTAAAATGACCTCCAGGTCAATAGCCTAGTAGTCTGCTATGATCCTGTGATCCTATGATATAATCATCCTGCTATCACCAGGGAAAAGGTCCTTAATGCTCTATCTGAGGCCAAGAATACTGTATCACTGGGCCCAGACAATATCCAAGGATGCCTTCTAAAGAGCATAAAATAGTAACTATCAGGCCCTCTGGCATTGCTATTTAACTGTAGCCTCCAAACAAGCTTCATGGCTAATGAATGGATAACAGCAACAGTCATCCCTCTGCACAAAGGTGGGCCATCTACAGACCCTGGAAACTACATACCCATACGTCTCACTAATCTTATATGCAAAGCCATGGAAAGAATTAACATCATGGAAATGATCAGTAATGACATAGGAAACCTCCAGGCACTGGACCCAACCCAATTTGGTTTCTTCAAGGGCAGGTCATGCCTACTCAAACTGGTGGACTTCTTTGAGAAGGTCACCAAAGCAATGGATGAGGGCAAAATTATTCATACTGCCTACGTTGACCTGGCCAAGGCATCTTACACAATACTCAAAGGGTCCAACAAAAGAAAATAACAGGCAAGAGCAGGGCAGGCAGAGGGGTTGTTGGGTATGGAAAAGGCAGTGTGAAGTTGCGATTGTAGGAGAAGGTGCGGAAATTCCAGCCACTGCAGTTCATTTAGTGAGAGGCAGTGATGTGAAGAGAGTGGTTGGTTTAGAATAAATCTGGCAATTTTGCTGTATGTTTGTTCCAGTTTCTGCACTGAGGTAGTTTGGATATTGGTAAGGATGGGGGAAGCATATAGAAAACTAGGTAAGAGAAATGCCTGTGCAAGAGTGTGTTTAGTGTCAGTAGTGAGGAATTTTTTGTTCCTATAAAGTAGTCCAAGTTTTTGGTGTTTTTTTTTTTTTTTATGGCCTGTTGTATGGGCAAGTCAAATTTTAGTCGGTCATCAATTATTACCCCAAGGAATTTGACGTGTGAGGCAGGGAGATAGTGGTGCCATCTAGGGAGGAAAGAGAAAAGTTGGATTTACGGTGAGAGAGTGTCTGAGGTAGGAAGAGAAGGAGTTGAGTTTTCTTAGGGTTAAGGATTAGTTGATTGCTTCTGAGCCATTTTTCAACAGAGATAAAGGAATTTTGTGTTAGTGTGTGTAGTGCAGAGATAGTATTGGAGATATATGTGCATATATAAGATGGGGGAAGTGTTGGGATCTCTCACCCACAACAGGATGCAGGGGGGCTTCCCACAACAAAAAAGCTTTAATTCAGTGGCTTCCAGTGTTTTCTTTCACTGTTTTATCCATCAAACAGACAACATTCATTAAATAATCATGAGTTCAAATGATCCTCCATGTGAGGAACTACTTTTCTTTTAGTCTCCCAGGTTATTTTCATTTATGCCACATTAGTTAACAATTAAGACCTTTTTATATAGCTAAAACATGGTCATTCCTGACTACAGCTCTGTGAGAATATTCCCACACTTCATACTGCAGTGTACTTAAAAGCACAGTATACTTTTTCAAGCTTCACTATGCACTTCTAAAGATATCCTGCCCAAACAGAGTAACATCTGTGAAAAAAAGTTACAGAACTCACTTCATAAAGTCATCGTGGGTAATATGTAAATTATCTTTTCTGGGCATACAAATGTTATGCCACACTAGCATTTGAATGTTCAATATCCAGAATTCTTTACTCAAATATTCAAACCAATAAGCTAGACTTCACTAGCCATTGAGCCGACATGCTTCACCTTTTTTTGGTTTGTCAGTACAGCATAAATAGGAGGTTAAGTTTTGCTTTGAAATGCAAGGCTTATGAAATGCTTGATATCCATTACATTAGAGGTGATCACAAAGTCCAAACCAAGAAATTAAAAAGGACTGACATCAGATGCATGTAGAACCAAACCCGAAGGACCCTGACCTCTTTTGTTTCACATACACACACACACACACACACACACACACACACACACACACACACACACACACACACACACACACACACACACACACACGTCCTTTCCTAGAATTTGAGCATTGCCTCACAAGGCTATCCATCTTTTCTTGTCCTGTCTTTTCTCACAGTCCGTGTTTCCTTCAATGATCTTTGCTCATGTCCCCCTTGTTCTTTTCTTCAGCTACCCTATTATTCTGTGTGCAACTGCATAAGAATTTCTGTTGCTTCCAGGTTAACTGTCTGCTACTCTGCCTCCATCCCCTTTTCGAGTTTATAGGTTTATAGGTGTTTACTAGGTTAATGACCATAAGGGCCTTTTTAAGCCTAGACATGTATCCCAAATCTCTGACAAGTTCTGGTACCCTTCATAAGTGTAAGCAGGGGCTTGGGAGATGAAATATTTACAAGTAGGGATATTGCAGAAGTGAACCATTTACAGTCTGCCTGTATCCACTAGAAACTTAGGTGCCAAAGCAGCATTGATTTTCCTGCCCCCCATCCAGTTGTCCAAGTTACACTTGGATTGCATTAGGGGTAACTCTGCTTTACATAGAGTCTGTTCCACAGAAAGGGGTAGCCTTTGGGATACATACCTGTCTAAACAGCCTGTCCTATTTATGTCACAGGCAAAGTTTAAGCCTTTAGAATGGGTAATTCTGGTGCTGTCTGCTTTGCGGATATACAGGAGGTCCATCAGAGTGGCATCTGACAATGCCTTGTATGCTAGGCATAGATCTCCACTAATAGTCTGTAGGAGACAAAATACAGGGGTAGGGCCCTGAGGTGGTCTGCATAGGATATGTTACTAATGCCCTGTATTCTTTTAGTAAGGAACCTCTTTGACCATTCCAATTGTTGGATAAAGCTGGTTAGGTACACACCAAATGAGGCATTCTACTCAATGAAAGGTCTGATGAATGCCATATACAGTGGAAGAATGACTTCCTTGAACCTAGATGCCATACCTTTGTTTATAGGTTGCACATAGTAAATGATTTTCTCACTATTGCAGACATATGATGGTCAAAGGCTAGATTACCGTCTATGAGTGCCCCAAGTTCTTGACATCTGAGTCAGTTCATAGGGGTATGCTGTTAGTCTGATAGTTACCAGGGGTTGATAACTTCCTGAAGGATACCATTATGGATTTATTGACATTTAGTTTTAGTCCATGGATCTGACACCAGTTGTTTGTCTGTGTCAGTCCTTCCTGGAAAACATTTGTGTCAGTGGGGATTTTAATGTACAGCTAGGCTATTGGCCCAAGGGCCTAAGTAAGCCTATCCAAAAAGGTTCCCTGGCTTACGCCACCCAAGAAAGTTATTTTCCTGTGCCCCTGTTGAGCAGAGCCACAGAAGTGATCCCTGGGTTGTATTTCCTATTTCCCATCCACTCATCAAGATTTTTCTTGAAGAGTGCTAATGAGGAACTTTGCTTGACATTGATGGGTACCTTGTTCCAGAGTATGGGAAGTCTCTGTGACAGAAATCTATCCCTCCAGCATGTCTTGTTTATTGTGGTGACAAGGTTTAGGTTCTTGAGCATGTAGCTCGGAGGAATTGGGATTTCTTTAGGTGCAGCATGTCCAACAGCTCTGAGTTTGACATAGCTTTATATGTTAGGCAGAGATCACTTCAGAGTAGGCAATAAGCTATGCAGTAAAGCTGGAGTTTTTTGAGACGGTCAGTGTAGGACATCTGTTTGAGGCCAGTAATCCTCTTTCTGAGGTACTTCTGTGGCATTTTCAGCTGCTGCAGATGTCTTGTGAGGTACATTCCAAAAGGGGCGTTGTACTCTATAATGGGTCTAATGAGTGTTGAGTAGAGGGTAACAATGACCTCTTTTTTCCTGGATAAGAACCCTTTTTGAGGTGTGCCATGTAGAAGGATTTCCTGACTACTGTGGCGATGTGATTATCAAAGGAGAGACTACTGTCCATCTGGGTCCCAAGGTCTCTTATCACACATTCACTGTTAAGTAGACTGCTGCCTATGTGGTAATTCATGGGTACAGAGTTTTTACCAAAGGGGATGACAATGCACTTTTTGGCATTGAGCTTGAGGATATGGCTCTGACACCAGGCATCTGTCTCAGTGAGGCCCTTCTGTAGGATGTCCACATCATTTGGGGACGTGACTATGGCTCCTAGTTTGCAGTCATCTGCAAACTTCATTAGCCAAAGTCCTTCTGTGTTAGCCTGTACTTCAGAGAAGTAAATATCAAACAGAAGAGGTCCCAGGACTGAACCCTGTGGTACTCCACTTGTCACTGGTTTGAAGTCAGATTTGGAGTCTGCAACTTTTACAGTGTGGGTTCTGTCAGTGAGGCAGTTGGCAACCCATCTTGTGATGTAAGAATTTATACCTAGTTTAGAGAGTTTATCTATAATTCCAGAATGAGGGATGGTGTCGAAAGCCTTGGCGAGGTCAAGATAGGTTGTGTGAACCACCTTACCCTTGTCTACAGCTTTGGTGACTGCCTCAAAGAAGTCGATCAGGTTCAGGAGGCATGATCTGCCTTTCACAAACCCAAACTGGGTGGGGTCTAGAATTTGGAGGTTACCAATGTCTTTGTTTATGAGTTCCATGATGATACGTTCCATGGCCTTGCAGACCAGGCTCATCAGGCTAATAGGGCGATAGTTCCCGGGATCAGTGGTGGCTCCCCCTTTGTGGTATGGGATAACTGCTGCTGTGCACCATTCAATGGGCACAAAGCCTGATATGAGGCTATGATTGAACATGGTGCTTAGGTGGGGAGCTAGTTCATTCTGAAGTTTGTGTAAAATGCAGCCTGGGATGTTGTCCGGTCCCATGGATGCTGTGTTTTTGGCTTCAGAGAGTGCAGCTTTTACCTGCGTAGTTGTGATTACAGGGACTCTGCATTCTTCCTGTATAGATATGTGCCCTTTAGGGGGTGAGAGGGGGGTAAAGTTAGCACTGAACCTATCTGCTAGGATGTTGGCAATATCAGTTGGTTCTGTAATTTTTGTGCCGTTGTGCTGTAACTCAGAGCAGATCTTGGTGTTGCCAATGAGATCCTTAACATAGCTATAGAATGCTTTGTGGTTGTCCTTAGAATCAGTGGCGATTTTGTTTTCATAGCTAGCTTTGGAAGATCTTATAAGGGATCTTAACTTCTTACTGAGGCTGACCAGGGAGCTCCTCCACTCATGAGAATTTACTCTGTTTCGTAACAGTTTCTTCCTTCTGTTGTAGAGTTTGTTTATGGCAGGGGACCACCATATTGGCTTCCTTTTTTTGGAGGATAGCATCTTAGTTCTGTTTGGGATAGCACAATCCATGCAATCATGTAAGTGCTTATAGAGTGCATTTGTGTAGGATTCAGCAGTCATAACTGCATTGTCCATCTGCATGGGTGTCATGAAGTTAGCCACTTCTGTCTTAAGAAGCATGAAGTTGGCTTTGGAGAAATTTTTTACCATGGTTTCCCTAATGGGGGGTGGGGGTGGGATGTGGATATCAAGGGTGGTTAGCTTATGGTCAGATCTGACCAATGAGGAGTTGACTTCAGGTGTGGAACACCAGTCACTCATGTTGGTAATGACTAGGTCTAGAATATTGTTGCCCCTGGTGGGAGTGTGGATAAGTTGATCCAGGACATTGGAATTTATGAACTCCAGAAAGCGCTGAGCGAAGGAGTTGGTACATGAGTAGTTTCCCAGTTAATGGTGGGGTAGTTGAAATCGCCCATTATTGGGGTGTTTGGTTGAACTCTAATATTTTCCAGTATATCAAGAAAAGAAAATTGGGAATCCTGGGGCATGGTGGAGGATCTGTAGCAAGCTACAATTTGGATTGCAGTTTTGCCCAGAGTTACTTGCACTTGGATAACCTCGGATGCATTATGCTGAGCAACTAGTCTGGAGGTTTGGATATCCTTAATGAATATGGACACACTTCCACCTTTGGTGTTCCGGTCCAGGTTAGATGGCCGAAAAGTGTGGTATGAGTTACAGCCTGGTAATGCAGGGGTACACTGTGGAGCCTTGAACCAGGTCTCAGTCACTGCACAGATATCAATGTTCTCCATTTTAAGGAGTGCCTCAAGGGAGGGCATTTTGAGATTTAGACTTCTAGCATTGAGTAGCATTACCCTCAGTTTTTGCTTGCCTGTTCCAGTTATGGTGGTGAATTTGTCATTTGGACCTTGCTTAAAAAAGGCACTAAAGGGATGGCAAGAGCCTTAGCCAGTATCCGGAATCCCAGGGGTGAAAGGTGCAGCCCATCTCTGGCAAAGCATCATGGTCTGTCAACATGTCATCCTAGGCAGACAGATACTGGATCCCCTTAGAATGACTCCAAAAGCTTAGACAATTGTTGAAGTCAATCATTTTGTCCTTGTACTGCAGTATCATTCTGGGTGATGGCAGTATGCTACTCAGGGCTAGGGTCATACCTGCCTGGGCTACAATATCGGAGAGCTCTTCCATGTCTCCTTTCATGCAGTCCAGGGAGGTACATCTCAGGTCATTCACACCAACATGGACAATGACAGAGTCATATTTGCACTTGTTGTGGAGTGACCTGAGTGCATGGGTTATATGGCGGATCCTGGCACCCAAAAGGCAGCTGACAGTAACCTTCTCCTTGTTTAGCCTGGTGAGTGGGACAGCAGTGTGCCTGACTATAGAGTCACCTATGACTAGTGTGTTGGGTGTGTTGTTTTGCCTTATGGGCTGTGGTTGAGTGGCACACTGAGTCTGTGGGCTATGTGCCATTTGGGTTGTGTTGGGGGTGGAGGTTGATTGCGTTTCTGCTTTTGAGGTCTCTGTTGCTTTAGCAGATTATTATTGAGCCTCTGTGAATGTTTTTGTGTTTCTATGTGTGGATTTTAGTGGTGTAGGTTTAGTGGGACTATGTGATGAGTGTGGTGTGGTGCAAGTGTTTACCTTCTCCTCTTAACTGTCAGGCTCAGTCTTGGATGGAGACAGCTTTACCTCCAGTTTGGCTAGATAAGTGCATCTCTCACAGGTTGTAGTGTTCAGTGGTAGGAGGAGAGGGTTGTCTGTGTACATGAGGCAATTGTTACATTGCCCCAAGATGTCCAGATTCATCAGATAGACAGGAGAGAACACTGGGAGCTGACCCTTGGACATGCCTGAATAAAAAACTATTTTCCTCTAGACAAGGCAAATATGGAACAAGTCCAACTTCAACCCCAACTGCTTCATCTCCTCCCTGCAAAAAATTAAGTGGACACCACTAAAATACTTCAACCTAGATGAGGCTGTCCACTTCATCAGCAGTACCTTCCTCTCCATCCTACACACCCATGCTCCTGTAAGAAATGCCAAAGTCAGATCCAGGCATGCCGCATGGTTGCAAAAGACCACCAGAACCCTAATAAAATCCAGAGATAAGGCCTGAAAGCACTGGTGACTAACAAAAAATAACTCAGATAGGCAATCATTCCTTGAACTGCACACTAAAGCCAAAAAGCATATAAAATTAGACAAATCCCTCTACTATAAGACCACCCTAAACTCTACCCAACCACAACTCTAAGCAATTCTGGTCCACTATTAACACCATCCTCCACCCAGGAAATGTTGATACCCCCCAGCCGTCCATTCCCCCTTCCTCCAGCGGTATTGCTGAATCCTTCAACAAACACTTCACTGAAACTATAATATCTATAAACAAACACTTCCCTACAACAGCCCCCCCCAACTCCTAACCCTAAACCCCCCACTCTTCTTTTCTTCTTCACCTCAGTACCTACCTCCAACATAAAGACTATTGTCAAAACTTAAACCCAACAAACTCGCAGCTGACACCCTCCCCTCTGAATACTTGAAAATTGCAGATGATACACTAGCCTACCCAATTTCAATTCTAATCAACCATTCCATAACAGAAGGCTATGTTCCCTCAATATGGAAAATATCCCACATCATTCCCCTCCACAAAGGCACCTCCTCCATCAACCTCTCTAATTACCGCCCCATTGCTATCCTCTCCCCTCTCTCCAAGATACATGAAAAATGTATCAACACCCAGGTCTCCAACTACCTCCTAGCTAATAATCTCTTATCCAAAACCCAACATGGTTTCAGGCCATATCACAGCACTACCTCCATTCTGCTCTCCTTCATCAACACTGTACTTCATTACAAAAACCATGGCCTCTTCTCTACTGCCATATTTCTAGATCTCTCAAAGGCCTTTGACACTGTATCTCATGAGCTACTACTCTCTACTCTTCCCAACCTCTCCTTCTAACAATCAGGCTGCAACTGGTTCCACAGTTGTCTACATGGATGCCAGCAATCAGTAATCTGGGACGATAACATATCACCTCACCTCCCAGTTACTCTCTGAGTTCCCCAAAGGTCTATCCTTGGCCCCCTGCTATTCTCACTTTTCACTAACAACCTACATACTGCCACCACACAAGCATCTCTTATACTGTAAGCAGATGACTCTGCTCTCATCTGCTCTGCCCCCACTTTACCAGAACTACAACAAACTACACAGGAATCATTCTCTGTTGTAGAAAGCTGGCTATCCAATGCTCAGCTTCTACTCAACCCAAGTCGGAATTTCCGAGTAAACAAATGTAAATAAATAAATAAATAAGAGCTGTTTTTCTCTAAGCAAGTGAGGAAAGTAAGTACAAAAACTGTTTTCCTCTAGGTAATGAGGAAGGTTAAGTGCTGTAGTAATTTGTAGCTTATTTAGTGCTTACAAGTTCTGAACAAGTGCTGAGCAGGAATAAGCAAATTCAAGTAAGACAAAACTTCTCCTGTCCCAACCATCCAAAGCCACCCAAAACTCCCCCCACTTCAACATTCTTGCCAAAGACAATACCATAATCTCTCCATCAGTACACACAAAATTATTCAGTGTGGAAATAGACAACAAACTTAGATTTGACACCCACATATCTCTCACAATAAAGCCGCTAATTTCTAACCAAGGCGGCTAGAAACTCCATTGCCAATTCCCAGCTAATCTCCACCCTTCTCTATGAATCCCCCATACTTACCAACCTTAAACAGACAGACCTACACAAGTCAGATGTTTGTTACAACAAAATTGCTAAATTTGCCACTGGAACCTCCTATCGCAGCCATCAATGTATCTCCCTTAAAGAACTAAACTGGCTAGAACTCCCACAATTCCTTCACTTTAATCAACTCACCCTCGCTCATAAGCTTATTAACCACCCCCTCAACATTCCTACCCTCCAAACCCTTCTCCAACCCTATCACCCCACTAGATCCCTAAGATCAAGCAACAAAAATCAACTCACTGTTATCAAACCCAAAAACTCAGCAGGAGAAGCCATATTTTCATGTACCATATCTAAACTTTGGAACAATCTTCCACCCTCTATAACTACTCTACCTTCCAGCAGCCTTTTCAAGACTGCGCTCAAATTCCACTTAAACTTGCACTGGCTTTGTCCTTGTTCTAATCCAGACTAACACACTCACCCTTACCTTCTCCCCCACCTAGACTCTTAACCCAACTATACTACCGCCACTACAAACCACACACAGAAATAGCTAGTTGTCTTTACATAATTTAACATCTTGTCTGACAACTTTGTTACTAATATTATAAACGACAAGAAACTATCTTAACTTGCAACATTTACTGTATATACTGTTGATAATCAATATCTTGTTATTGTATTAAAGCCAACAACCTGTAATGTTGTTTACTATTGCTGCAACTTTGTATCTCTATTTATCATGTACATGATGTGGAGCTTTTCTCCCCGGGCATCCTCTGAAAAAGGACCTGCATCCAGTCGGAATTTCCGAGTAAACAAATGTAAATAAATAAATAAATAAGAGCTGTTTTTCTCTAAGCAAGTGAGGAAACTAAGTACAAAAACTGTTTTCCTCTAGGTAATGAGGAAGGTTAAGTGCTGTAGTAATTTGTAGCTTATTTAGTGCTTACAAGTTCTGAACAAGTGCTGAGCAGGAATAAGCAAATTCAAGTAAGACAAAACTTCTCCTGTCCCAACCATCCAAAGCCACCCAAAACTCCCCCCACTTCAACATTCTTGCCAAAGACAATACCATAATCTCTCCATCAGTACACACAAAATTATTCAGTGTGGAAATAGACAACAAACTTAGATTTGACACCCACATATCTCTCACAATAAAGCCGCTAATTCCTAACCAAGGCGGCTAGAAACTCCATTGCCAATTCCCAGCTAATCTCCACCCTTCTCTATGAATCCCCCATACTTACCAACCTTAAACAGACAGACCTACACAAGTCAGATGCTTGTTACAACAAAATTGCTAAATTTGCCACTGGAACCTCCTATCGCAGCCATCAATGTATCTCCCTTAAAGAACTAAACTGGCTAGAACTCCCACAATTCCTTCACTTTAATCAACTCACCCTCGCTCATAAACTTATTAACCACCCCCTCAACATTCCTACCCTCCAAACCCTTCTCCAACCCTATCACCCCACTAGATCCCTAAGATCAAGCAACAAAAATCAACTCACTGTTATCAAACCCAAAAACTCAGCAGGAGAAGCCATATTTTCATGTACCATATCTAAACTTTGGAACAATCTTCCACCCTCTATAACTACTCTACCTTCCAGCAGCCTTTTCAAGACTGTGCTCAAATTCCACTTAAACTTGCACTGGCTTTGTCCTTGTTCTAATCCAGACTAACACACTCACCCTTACCTTCTCCCCCCACCTAGACTCTTAACCCAACTATACTACCGCCACTACAAACCACACACAGAAATAGCTAGTTGTCTTTACATAATTTAACATCTTGTCTGACAACTTTGTTACTAATATTATAAACGACAAGAAACTATCTTAACTTGCAACATTTACTGTATATACTGTTGATAATCAATATCTTGTTATTGTATTAAAGCCAACAACCTGTAATGTTGTTTACTATTGCTGCAACTTTGTATCTCTATTTATCATGTACATGATGTGGAGCTTTTCTCCCCGGGCATCCTCTGAAAAAGGACCTGCATCCAGTCGGAATTTCCGAGTAAACAAATGTAAATAAATAAATAAATAAGAGCTGTTTTTCTCTAAGCAAGTGAGGAAAGTAAGTACAAAAACTGTTTTCCTCTAGGTAATGAGGAAGGTTAAGTGCTGTAGTAATTTGTAGCTTATTTAGTGCTTACAAGTTCTGAACAAGTGTGAGCAGGAATAAGCAAATTCAAATGCTAAAACCAAGAATCTGTATCTGAAGTAGACTAATTACAGAAAAGAAACAAGTGCAAATGCGGCTTTTAAATTAGAAAGTTGAGAGAGATGGAAAAATTGCCCAAATGGACAATAACTACAATTTCTAGGCCAGAAACCACTCCTTATGTGATGGATAGGTTACCTAGTGCTTACCACTCCCACTGATAAGCTAGAAGGCTTCCCTCCGACACAGAAAGGCTTGGGGGGCTCAAAAGCTTACAAACAGTCCTGTTTACAGCAAACCTGTATCTCGACTAGAGTAGTTACAGGAAAGGGTGGAAACAAGTGCAAATTCAGACTTTTAAATCAAAGTTGAGAGAGATGGAAAAACTTCCCAAACGGCCAATAACTACAGTTTCTGGGCCAGAACCACTCCTTATGTGGTAGATAGGTTACCTAGTGCTAACCGATAAGCTAGAAGGCTTCCCTCCAGCTCAGGAGCTTACAAACAGTCCTGGATACAGATACAGCAAATCTGTATCTGGACTAGACTAATTAAAGGAAGGGGGAACAAGTGCAAATGCACACTTTTAAGTCAGGAAGTTCAGAGAGATGGAAAAACTGACCAAACGGCCAATAACTACAATTTCTGGAACAGAAACCACTCCTTATGTGGTAGATAGGTTACCTAGTGCTTACCACTCCCACTGATAAGCTAGAAGGCTTCCCTCCAACACAGAAAGGCTTGGGGGGCTCAAAAGCTTACAAACAGTCCTGGATACACAAACCTGTATCTCAACTAGAGTAGTTACAGGAAAGGGTGGAAACAAGTGCAAATTCGGACTTTTAAATCAAAGTTGAGAGAGATGGAAAAACTGCCCAAACGGCCAATAACTACAATTTCTGGGCCAGAACCACTCCTTATGTGGTAGATAGGTTACCTAGTGCTAACCGATAAGCTAGAAGGCTTCCCTCCAGCTCAGGAGCTTACAAACAGTCCTGGATACAGATACAGAAAATCTGTATCTGGACTAGACTAATTAAAGGAAGGGGGGAACAAGTTCAAATGCATACTTTTAAGTCAGGAAGTTCAGAGAGATGGAAAAACTGACCAAACGGCCAATAACTACAATTTCTGGAACAGAAACCACTCCTTATGTGGCAGATAGGTTACCTAGTGCTTACGACTCCCACTGATATGCTAGCAGGCTTCCCTCCAACACAGGCAGGTTTGGAGTGGGGGGGGGGGCTCAGAAGCTTACAAACAGTCCTGAATATAGAAAATCTGTATCTGGACTAGACTAGTTACAGGAACGGCAGCAAACAAAAGTAATTTTTTTGTTACAGTTAAGCAGAACACAGGGAGATTCTAGCAAAGTTTTTTTGTGTGTAAAGAAAAGGGGGAAAGGATAAGCAGAAGGTTAGGAAACTAAGTGGGTTGGCCTTCTCAGATGTACTCTTTGTATTAGGTAGAATGAGCTAATGAAACTAGACTGACAGGAATGCCCCAGATCAAATTTACAGTAGGGGTGGACAACTGCAAAGCCACCAACTATAAGAAGAAGACACCAACAGGAAGGGAGGGTGGGGAACAGATCACAATAGTCAATGAAAGAAATAACAGAATTGCAGGCAGACCACTATATTCACTAAACAAATAAATATAAAAATAAAATGCAATACTATCTTTAACACTGCAAGTTTGTACTTTGCAAATTTAGTCATCCAGAGGCCATTGACATTAGCCTTGACTTCAGAGAAGTAAATGCCAAAAAGGAGTGGTCAGGAGGGACTTTGCTTGTGACTGGCCTCTTTGTAGAGATGGACTCTCCAATTCTAACTTCCTGAGTCCTATCTGTGAGCCAGCTGGCTATCAACTGGATGACACAAGGGTTTGTAGCTAACCTCTTGTGTTTGTCAACAATGTTCGAGTGGGGTATTGTGTAAGATGCCTTGGCCAGGTCAAGGTAGGCAGTGTGAATCATTTTGCCCTCATCCATTGCTTTGGTGACCTTCTCAAAGAAGTCCACCAGTTTGAGTAGGCATGACCTGCCCTTGAAGAAACCAAACTGGGTTGGGTCCAGTGCCTGGAGGTTTCCTATGTCATTACTGATCATTTCCATGGTAATTCTTTCCATGGCTTTGCATGTAAGACTAGTGAGACGTATGGGTCCACAGTTTCCAGGGTCTGTAGATGGCCCTCCCTTGTGTAGAAGGATGACTGTTGCTGTAATCCATTCATTAATCATGAAGCCTGTTTGGAGGCTACAGTTAAATAGCAATGCCAGAGGGCCTGATAGGTAATATTTTATGCTCTTTAGAAGGCATCCTTGGATATTGTCTGGGCCCAATGATACAGTGTTCTTGGCCTCAGGGAGAGCATTAAGGACCTTTTTCCTGGTGATAGCAGGGGGGGGGGGTTATATCATAGGATCATAGGAGATTACTAGGCTATTGACCTGGAGGTCATTTTAAGTCTAACCATTTCAACCCAATGTAATACTGTAGAGGACTAGTCAATACCCAAGATTGTATTTAATGATGACTGCCCATGTCCAGGAGGGTTGTGGCACTATCCCTGGTAAGAATTTATGGTACCCCATCCATTCATCCAGGTTCTTCTTGAACAGTGTCATAGAGGTGCTCTGTTTCACATGAATTGGTAGCCTGTTCCAAACGTGGTATTCGCTGGGAGATAAATCTATCCCTCTGGCATGTCATATTTAAGTTGCAGGCCATATTTAAGTCCCTGGCATGGGTAGATCTAGACCCATTTGATTTACAGATATGCAGTAAGTTTATTAGGTTTGGGTCTCGGGTTGTTCTGTAGGCCACACATAAGTCTACCCTAAGACGTCTATATGACACTGAGTATAGTGACAGGGATTTTAGTCGGTCTATGTAAGGCACATGCTGGAGGGCCTTGAACTTCTTTGTTAGAAAGGCCTCTCTAATTGCTGTAGGTGCTTAGTATGGTACATACTGAATGGGACTTTATACTCAATTATGGGCCGGATAAGTGCTGAGTATTGGGGGTTATAACTTCTTTTGTTCTCAAGGCGATGCCTTTACTAATCAATTGAGCTATGTGGAAAGCTTTCCTTGCAATGGTAGACACTTGGTGGTCAAAGTTAAGGTCACAGTCAACCTGAGATCCCAGGTCCCTTACCACTTCATGTGTACTTAAGGTATCAATATTGATTTGATAGTGTGAATGGGACATTTTTTGTACCAAAGGAATGATGGTGCATTTCTTTGCATTCAGTTGAGGCCATTACTAATACACCAGTCGTTGGTCTGTGTGAGACCATCCTGAGTACACAAACAAAAAAATGAATGAGTTTTCAGCAATTTGAGCTTTCAACGATTTTTTGAGGATGAACTGAAATTCAGTGAAATGAATTTTCAGTGAATCAAAGCAGACCCATATATATATATATATATATATATATATATATATATATATATATATATATATATATATATACACACACATATACATATATTCCTTGTTTCTATTTTCATAAAAGACATATTCAATCACGTCTATGTTTACATCATCCACACCTCTTGTATCAAAGTATTTTAAATCACCTAGCTTTTTTAATAACTTCACAGCTCGTCAACATTTCAAAAATGCATGCTCCTGTTTCAATTTCTTTACAATAATTATGTCCTTTCTTCTCATTTTTGATAAGGCATATTGGCCTTTACTGGTAATTTATTTATAATCAATCTCCACAAAAAATCTTGGCACTCTACCATAGTCTTAACTGTTTCTGTTAACTTTCTCATCCTGAAAAATCTCTCCAAGGTTACACATAATAATACCTACACATAACATTTTATTCCATATTTTATTTTTCATTTTTGATGTCATCTATTTTTATTTTCCATAATAATATCTTTCCCTGATAAAGTTGCATTTCAGAATGTATGCATTCTCTTGCTCTTTTAAAATGTAGTACTAGCTTCTATACTTTCTAATATTTTTGTTTTAATATTCTAGTTAGCAATTCATCATTATTATCATTCAGCCTCTTAAGGACTTTATGCAGGTTCAATGAAGCTGCATACAACACAGGACTTCTTAGTCCTAAACCTCCCTCTTCTTTCCAAACATATAAAGTCCCTCTTTTAACAGGATTAAGCCTGGAGCACCATATAAATGAGAATACAACAGTATAAATCTCTTTTTCATAAAAACAGATACACTAGCTAGGTATGTCATTTTTGCCATTAATATTAAATTTATTAAATAAACTTTTTTTCTTAAATGATAACCTAAATGTTCTCCAAAATGTACATGTGCTTCACATTTTCTCTCTTTTTCCATTGTAAATCTCTTATTTCCTATTTTCCAAACTGTATTCACAAAACTATTATTTCTTCCATATTAAATTTAGTTTCTCCTGTCTTCTCATTCCCACGCCTTTACTCTTTTCCCTATTTAAATATAAATGTATGGCATTTAAACATTCATTTAAATAGTTCAATACTATTATCATTATTTTCACATTTTTGGTAACAAGTATGATGTTGTCTGTGTAGTCTAACACAATAGGTAATTTAATATTATCCTTAGTAACATATATTTCTTTCTTCGTACCTTGATTTATACAAGTTGATATTGCATTTATTATCAGTACAAAAATGAAGCTACTTAATGGACACCCTTGTCTCATACCCCTCTTAATATTTATCTCCTGACTTAACCAAGCATTTACCATGACCTTTATTTTGTCATATTCATAGGAAGTAACACATACAATATTAGTATTAAGGTAAAACATGTAAGATTGAAACATTTCATGTTGTATAGAATCAAAAGCCTTGCCCAGGTCACCTGTCATTATTTTCATTTGTTCTTTCCTGTATATACAATAATCTACTAATTCTCTGACATCATTAATAATGTCGGGTCTATATTACGTTGTCGAACATTTACATGTTCGAACGTCATATGGTCGACACCATATGATTGAACATGTAAATGTTCGAATGTTTCAACGGAGATCTCCATACAGTGCGGAAATGGAAGTTTTCCATTGTCTGCACTGTAGCGCAATCTCAGAGTTGGTATATTTAAAGTGCGGTGGGTATGAGGGTTGCCCCCTGCTTAATCTTTCAGGTAGGTTTTTGTTGTTTTTTTTGTTTTTTTTTTGATTTTTGAACTTGTAAGAGTTCAAACATGTGGTGTCGACCATATGGTGCTCGAACTTTTAAATGTTTGATAATTTAATATAGACCCAATAATGCCTGACTTCCTTTCCCTTTGACACTATAGATCATTTCTTCTATTATATTATGAATTACATTGATTACATACCTTACATTGTTTTCTGTATAATTTTCATAAAAATGTTATAGTCTGTATTGTTTAATGCCATCAGTTTCCAATTCTGTATTTTCTTTCCATCCCCCTTTTTCCATATAAATTTTAATATACCACTGCATAAGTCTTTATACTTAAATCCTTCTTTTAATCATTCATTCAATACTTCCAAAAAACTTTTTTTTGCCAGAATAACATATCTTTATACATTTGATACTCTATCGAATCAGGTCTTCCTGCTGATTCTGTATTGACTGATGGTAATATTCTATTTCTTCAACACATATTTCTCTAATTCTTTATTATCGTGTTCTGAAAGCATCTTTATCTTTCCCTCTTTTTTCTGTAAAGATTTCATTTACATACTCTACCACTATTTTCATTATTTTTAGGGTTTATATTAGATGATCGAACTTTCAAAAGTTCAACTGTCATATGGTCGACACCATATGATCAATTTTTTGAAAGTTCGAACATTTTAATGGAGATCTCCATACAGCGCAGAATGAGAAGATTTCCCTTTTCTGCACTGTAGTGCAATCTCAGAGTTGGTATATTTAAAGAGCGGGGGAGTATTGGGGGTGCTGGGAGGCTTGCCCCTTTGCTTAAAATGTTTAGGTAGGTTATTTGTGTAGTTTATTTTTTTTTATTAGATTTTTGAACTTTTAAAAGTTCGATCATATGGTGTCGTCGACCATATGACAGTTGAACTTTTGAAAGTTCTATTATCTAATATAGACACATTTTTTATTATGTACTCTGTACTTCCTTGCTACAGCTTTAATTTCTCTCATTATACTATCATCTTCCTTAAACATTTCACTTAAAAATGCAGCAACTTCTTCCTTTCTTCCTTATAAAAATATCTTTGTTTATATAATAAGTGTTTAATTTTCTCTTGATTCATCTCATATATTTATTTTTATTGAATAAAATATTCTCTATCATTTCTTTCTATGTTATTAAATGCCTCATTACTTAACTTATCATAATCAATTTGTGTTTCCCTCCTATTAATTGCCACTCTATGTAACATTTATTATATGTTCTTTAAATAGTATCCACCATTCAGAACAATTTTTTATAGATATCTCTGAAGCCTAAGTGATCATTCCAAAGTTACATTACTATAATTTTTCATTCTCTATCCATTTTTTTTCATTAATTCTCTTTATTCATTTTTGTGATTTTATATATTGTTGATCTCTAACCAAATGGCAATATGACCTGAAAACCCGGTTTCTATTATACCTTCTTCTGTTGTCTCTATCTCTGAAGATATCAAAAAATAATCTATTTCTATTTAATGCTCCCCTTTACTATACATCCATCTATTAGGTCTCTATACACTAAATTTGCCATATCTAATTACCTCTAACATTTTGTTAATATCCCACATTTTTTTCTTCTCAAATCACAATGAAAATCCCCTAGAATTGGATATGTTGACTACTATACAATTCTAATTTTTTGAAACATATTTTTTTCTTTCTTTACTTGGAACATATGCATAAAGTGCAATAATTTTATATATTTATTCTTTCCATCTTACATCTAAAATTGTTAATCTACCCATTAAAACTAAAGTCGAGTCTAATATTTTAACTGAATTTTTGAATAAAATACATATATTTGTACAAGTTTTTCTTCCCAAATTCCATATTGCATTACCTCCCCATAATCTTTGGGTATATATCATATTGATGAATCGCATTTCAGTGAATGCCTCTTCATCAAAGAACTAATAATCGAACAACCTATTCAGTGAATGAACTTTTAAGTGAAAACTTACCTACGACAAAATAACAGTAGTCTCCCTTAGTATCCGAGAGCAAAACCACATAACAAAACACCAACACAGGTGGGGGCTATGCCCCTCACACGCCCCAATGTGGAGGGCTGTGAGTCCCTCTGAGATTGCACTACAGTGAGCAAAAGAGCAAATTCCAGGGAGTGGCCAGCCGTCACCTTGTCCTAGGAATCTTTTCATTGAAAATGTTTGTTCAATGATTAGACGTTCATTCTTTAGTTCTTCATCTAAGAGGCATTCACTGAAATGTGATTCAATAATATGATATAGACCCTAATCTTTCTGTCTGCACTCTTTCATCTTCATTTAAAATTTTTATGTCTTCTAAAACAATTATATCTGTATCAAATCTTTTGTACCATAACAAAATGCCTAATCTTCTAGCCAAGCCTTTCATACTATTTACATTTATGGCTGCTATTCTACAATTGCCCTTTTCTTTCTAAGTATTCTTACTAAATACATTTTTCTCTCTCTTCCATTTCTTTTCCCTTTTTTTTTTGTATTGGTTCCTATAATTTTTCCTTCTCTCTCACCTTTTTACCAATCAATTTTTTTCTTTTCCTTTACTATATTCCATTGTACATCTTCATTATCACTTATTTCTGAACCTTTCTCTATTTATTTTTCTTCATTAGAGTATTCTCTATTTCCTCCATCTTTGTCCTTATCATTCCCCACTACTTCTTGTTCTGTGTGTTTGTGCTTGCTTGTTTAGTTTGGTTAATATCCGATTCCCCTTCTAGAAAATCTATACTTCTTTACAATCCATCCACATATGACCATTTTTTTAAATCTATAACATTTTAAATCACATTTTTTGCATTGCATCATTTCTCCACATATATAACATTTTCTTTTATCAGAGTTATTAATTAAATGAAAAAAAAACATGTTTTTGGTTGGCGCCATTATTTCACAACACCTTTGTCTCCTTCAACATTTATAGTAGGAATATGTATAATATTTTTATTCTTCATTTTCAACAACACATTATAATCCCATCCCCATCTATAAACCCCTATTATCAAAACCTTTAGACTTGTCCGTAATGTCTCTACACCCTTTACTTAAATTTCTTTTCAAAGTCTCTCTTTCCACTTCCATTCTAAATTGAATATGTATTTTTAATTTGATTCTCTGCCAGATGCTTTAAACATGTACCTGTTCAATGGATAACAGTCTTTTTTTCATATTCTACTAAACATTTTTATATCAAGCAACCAGTCTCAAATATATCTCAGAAAGTTTTCATAGGTTCATACTAGGCTATCTGCCCTAGGGCATTTATAAGCCTAGCCAGAGTGTGTTTGGCTTTCGCCACCCATTTTAAATTAATTTTGCTATGCCCTTTTTTGAGGTTAGTATACTGTGCCTCTGTCTAACAGTGACACAGAAGTGATACCAAGGGTAAACCTACAATCTCCCATCCACTCATCAAGATTCCTCTTGAAGAGAGACAATGAGGGACTCTGCCTAACCTGGACTGGGATTTTATTCCAGAGTGAAGGGAGCCTCTGGGTTATAAATCTGTCCCTCCAGCATGTCCTATTTATTTCAGTGCTGAGGTTCAAGTCTCTCGAGTGCGTAGCTCGATGGGATTTGGATTTTCTGAGGTGCAGCATGTCCATTAATTCCGGGTTGGACATGGCTTTATACGTTAGGCACAGATCGCTTCTGAGCAGGCGGTATGCCACTGAGTAGAGCTGGAGTTTCTTTAACCGGGCAGCATATGGCATCTGTTTGAGCCCTTTGATCCTCTTGGTGAGGTACTTTTGGGGTCTTTCCAGTTGCTGCAGGTGTCTGGTAAGGTACATCCCAAAAGGGGCATTGTACTCAATTATGGGCCTGATGAGGGATGAGTAAATAGGCACGATGACCTCCCCTGATCTAGATGTGAATCCCTTCATGATTAGGTGGGCTATATAAAATGTTTTTCTAACCACTTTGGCCACGTCGTTGTCAAATGAGAGATTGCTATCAACTTGGGTCCCCAGGTCCCTAATTACTTCTTCCATACTTAATGGATTGCCACCTATGTGGTAATTTGTGGGCACTTTGTTTCTGCCAAAGGGGATGACTATACACTTTTTGGCATTTAGCTTGAGGCCATGGCTCTGGCACCAATTGTCTGTTTCTATGAGGCCCTTTTGGAGGATGCTTGTGTCGGCTGGAGAGTCAATTATGGTGCCCAGTTTGCAGTCATCTGCGAACTTGGTCAGACACAGTCCTTCCGTGTTGGCCTGTACCTCCGAGAAATATATACCGAACAAGAGAGGTCCCAGGACTGAGGCTTGTGGGACACCACTTGTAACTGGTTTGGAGTCTGACATGGCTCCAGCAATTCTAACCATGTGGGTTCTGTCCTTGAGCCAGTTTGCAACCCATCTAGTGACATAGGGGTTGATATTTAAGCTGGTGAGCTTACCAGGTTTAAGAGGCAGGATCTGCCCTTAACAAAGCCGAACTGGGTAGGATCCAGTGTCTGTAGGTCCCCAATATCTTTATTTATGAGGTCCATGATGATCCTTTCCATAGCTTTGCAGACCAAGCTAGTCAGGCTTATGGGGCGATAGTTTCCAGGATCTGTTGAGGCACCACCTTTGTGGAGAGGGACCACTGTTGCTGTACGCCACTCTTTGGGTACATATCCTGTAGTAAGGCTGAGATTGAACAGTAGTTTTATGTTTGGGTTTAGCTCTTCTTGGAGTTCATGTAGGACGCAGCCCGGGACACCGTCTGGTCCCATTGATGCTGTGTTTTTTGCTTTGGAGAGGGTGGCTGTTACCTGAGCATCTGAGATGTCGGGGGGCAGCACACTGCTGGGATAGATATTTGCCCTTTTGGTGGGGAGGGGGGGGAGAAGTTTGTGCTGAACCTGTCAGCTAGGATGTTGGCAATTTCTGTGGGTTTGGTGTATTTTTTGTCATTTTATACTAATTCTGAGCATATCTGGGAATTCCCACCCAGGTTCCTGACATAACTAAAGAAAGCCTTGTGATTATCCTTAGTGTCCTGTGCAATTTTTCTCTCTAAGCTGGCCTTAGATGATTTTATGAGTGCCCGTAGTTTTTTGCTAATACTGATCAGAGATGCCTTCCCTTTTTGGGATTTTGCTCTATCATGTAGTAGCTTCCTCCTTCTATTGTATAGTTTGTTTATGGCTGGGGTCCACCAGACAGGACGTCTGCCTTTGGACGATTGGGTCTTGGTTTTATTTGGGATTGCATGATCCATGCATTCCTGAATGTGTTCATAGAATGTGTTTATAAAGGATTCTGCGGTCTGGGCCGTATTTTCCACAGGCCCGGGGGCATTGAAGGATTCCACCTTGGTTTTGAGGAGTGTGAAATTTGCTTTAGAGAAGTTTTTCACTGTGTTTTTCTGGGCAGGGGGTGAGGTCGGGATGTGAATATCCAGTGAGATTAGTTTATGGTCTGATCTTACCAGTGAGGGATACACTTCTGGTCTGGAGCAAAGAGTCCCCATGTTGGTGATGATCAGGTCCAGTATGTTTTCCCCTCTTGTGGGAGTAGTAACAAGTTGTTCCATAGCATTTGAGTTTATAAATTCTAGGAACCTTTGGGCTAGGGTGTTGGAGCTAGAGTAATGCTCCCAGTCTATGTTTGGGTAGTTGAAGTCGCCCAATATAATGGTGTTTGGAGAGACCTTCATATTTTCCAGTGTTCTCAGGAAGGCCGAGTGGGGTTCCTGGGTTTGGGAGGGTGGTCTGTAGCAGGCTATAAACTGGAAGGCAGTTTTACCCACTGTTAGTTGCACATGGATAGTCTCTGATGCTTCGTGCTGTGCCACCAACCTGGAGGTGTGGGTATCTTTGATGAATATTGATACTTCCCCTCCTTTTGTGGTTCGGTCCAAGTTTTGGGGCCGAAAAGCATGGTATGAGGTATAACCTGGTAGTGCTGGGGTGCTCTTGGGAGCCTTGAACCAGGTTTCTGTTACTGCACAGATATCAATGTTCTCCATGCTAAGGAGAGTTTTGAGTGCGTGCATCTTGAGGTTTAGATATCTGGCGTTGAGTAGCATTACTCTTAGTTTCTTATCCCTTGTGATACCTATGGAGGTGGGTTTGTCTTTTGAGCCTTGCCTAAAAAAGGCACTAGGGGGGTAGCAAGAGCCTTTGCCAATATCTGAAAGCCCAGGGGTGACAGGTGCAAGCCGTTCCTAGCGAAGCATCGTGGCTTGTCGAGCATGTCATCCCAGGCTGACAGGCATTGGATCCCCTTTGAATGACACCAATACTTAAGCCAATTGTTGAAATTGATCATCTTGTCTTCATATTGTGGCATCATTCTTGGTGAGAGTAAGATGCTACTCAAGGTCAGGGTCATACCGGCCTGGGCTACATGCTCAGAGATCTCCTCTATGTCTCTTTTCATGTAGTCCAGGGAGGTACATCTCAGGTCATTCACACCAGCATGGACAATGACTGAGTCATATTTGTACTTGCCTTGGAGTGACCTGAGTGCTTGTGTTATGTGGCGGATCCTAGCGCCCGACAGGCAGCTCACCGTGACCCTCTCCTTGTTCAGCCTGGTGAGTGGGACATCAGTGTGCCTGATGATAGTCACCTATTACAAGTGTATCAGGTGTATTGTTTAGCCTTAAGGGCTGTGACTGTTCAGCACACTGGCTTTGTGAGCTATGTGTTGCACGTGTTTTGTTTTGGGGTAGCGGTTGCTTGGGTGTCTGCTTTGGAGGTCTCTGCTGCTTAGGCAGATTTTTATTTAGAGACTCCGAGTATGTTTTTGTGGGTTTATGTGTTTGGTTTGCTGTGGTGGTAGGTCTATGTGAGACTGGAATTGTAGTGAGTGTGGTTTCCTTCTCCTTCTGACTGGTTATGCCAGTACTGAGTTGAGAGAGCTTAGCCTCCAGTTTGGCTATATGGTTGCATCTCTCACATGTGTTGGAATTTGTTGGGAGGAGGAGAGGGCTGTCTGTGTACATGAGGCAGTTGTAACATTGCCTCAAGATTCCCAGATTCACCAGCTGGACCAGAGAGGAGATTGACAACTGACCTTTGGACATGCTAGAATATTATTGGGAATTCCTTTATAATTGAAAAAAAGGGCCAATGGGGAACAAGGTACTCAAGGGGAGTTTGTGTGGGTGTAGTGCTTTTAATTTTTTAGTGCTGACTTATATAGATGCTTTAGTGAGCAAGTGCCAGGCTTTAGAGTAGGAATATGGTGTTCATTATGAGAACTAGATCAGTTCTAAGGGAAAAAGTGAAGAGCAGATTTTATGGAGCCAAGAATGGTTTAAACCCAATTAAGCGGCGCTGCCCGATGCTGTGCTATGCGCAAAATCGCGCAAAGCCGAGCTAAAGTGGGTTTTATACAGGGGGACTTGAAAGAGCTAGAAATTGGCCCAAAATGGCCAATAGACTACCAGATTCTTGTGCTGGGAACACTCCTCCAGGGATAGATAGGCTGCTCTAAGCTCCACACTGCCAATGGTGAACAAAGAAGCCTCCCTTTATCAAAGAAAGGAAATGGGCAACACAAGAACTTTCCAAAAGTCCAGAATACAGCAAAGCTTGTATTTGGACTACTCTAGGTCAGGAAAGAAGGGAAACAAGGATCATTTTTTGTTTTTTTTCTTTTTTTGAAACAAAACAGCAGGAAAATGCAATAAATATGCAACACAGGCTAGCGCACTCGAGTGTGTAGCCTCAACAGGTAAATGCAACAAACAGGACAAACTTTAAAAGTGCAGGTGCAAAAACAACTTTAAACAGTTTAAAACAGTTCGAGAAGCAGAAATACGTGCAGTTTAGCTAGATTGGACAGTCGCCCAGGTAGTAGCAGGAAAAAAAAACACTTTTATCAGGTTAGCAGTCACTCTTTTAGCCTCTCTGCTGCTAGCACCACTCTGCAGGACCACTCGTCCACAATCGAATAAAAATCTCTTACCTTGGATGCCTATGTCCTTAAATGCATTATTACATTATCCTAAACTTTATACCTGTTCATTCCTTCCTATTTTTTTACTGAAGATTCTAACACCAATGTTTTTTTTTCCATCCTTGTCCCTGCATTACTTGTATCTTCCTTCTTCCTTTCTTTTCTTACTCTCATTATTTCTGCATATGATTTTTTCTTCACTTCTTCAACTTGAATTTTGTCCATAATGTCATCCCATTAAGTTTATCTCCCATTCTCAGGTTCACTAGTATTAAGTATATTCATTATCATCCTGCAAGCCCCCCATGTGGGGGGTTGTAATGACACATCCATTTCTTGACTCTTCTTCCCCAAACAGACACTGCTGAAACAAATCCTCTGAGTCAGCAAAAGGCTTGACTGCCTTTTCCTTCCTTATATTCCCTTCCTAGGCTCCAGTAATGCAAAAATAAGACTTGACCATCATCTCCTCTCCTCCTGGGTTGCCATAACATCAGAAAACTTCAAAAAAGGATTAACTGCCTTCTCTCCCAACTAGTCCAAAATACAACTCCAAATTAGAAGGCTCACCTGCCCTCTCCTGCTGACTTCTGACACTCCATCCTTAACAACTGAAGGCTTAACTGCCTTCATAAGAAGGAATGCAACTACCACAGTGAATCAACTTTGGCTCCATTCTTCTCCCTCCCTGGTTCTCTGAGCCACCACTGCACTGAGAACAGAAGCAGAAAGTTTGCAATTGCAATACCGTCCTACTCGCAACAGCAGAATACAGGAAGTTCTCCAATGTCGTGGCCAAAAATACCACCTTGGGAATGCCTTAAAAAGAGGCTACTAGCCTAGTAGGACTAACCTGGTCAACAAAGGAAAAATAAAATAAAATTAAAGTGGTTACAGTTGGTCAGAGACTTCCCAATCTTCAGCTCCTTGCAGCAGCTCCACTACCAAGGACGGACCATATTTTGGGCAGCTAATCTCTTACAGTGCTGTAATTGTTGTGTGCTGTAGTTTCCTACTAACTGTAACCATAAGGAATGTATTACTAAAACCTGTGGAATCACTGAGGGAGACTGACTAAAAGCTAATACAATTGCTGTAATAGCTAATTCAGATGGCCAGCACAATTACCAATCCTTAAACTGTACTACCTATGAAGAAACTGACAAGGGGGATTCCTATTGAATGCTATGTCACAACAGTGAACTGGAATTGAGCAGACTGGGTAACAATCCTATCATTCCAGCTAACAAAACATATGCTAAAACTATACATACTCATAAGAATGTGATTATATGGACTTTGACTAACTTGTAAAATAACTTTTGATAAGGGCTGATATACCTCATGAATTACAAGAAATAACATGCTATAAATGGACTTTTAATGTGAATAAACAGACAAGCACACATATGTACAATTTACAGCACATTTTAAAGCTTTGACTTGAACCTGAAACAACAGTAAACTGAATATTTTCACAAACAGTAGACAGACTTAAAAGAGCTTTTTGAAGTAAATTAAAACAATGGTATTTCAAAGTAATCCCAAAAACCCTGATCAGCTAGTAACATTAGTGGATCACTTAGTAGTTAATGTTGTGGTGCTGTTTAAAACTTAATTGATTGTCTAGAACAAATAAAGTGTTGATCTGTTCAAACCATGGAAGAGGAGTCACGTTGTTAAGTCTTGTATAACTAACATTAATGGGAATGTAATTGGAAGGAATATGAAAACTGAAATGCATGCTTTAAATGAAGTTATTCCTACAAATTGTGATAAATCAATATCTATGATAATTATGTCAGCACTATGTGACTGTTACGATCAAGCTAGTGACATTCATTGTATTTTAAGAAGGCTGGAAGGTTTAAGCCTAGCAAGATTTTGGAGGCATGGTTTTCCTCATCAAGGGTCTGCTGGTGTGCAAGCATAAGATTTGTAAAAAACAAAGAGTGGAGGTAAGCCCCTAAGGCAAAACAGCATGCCCAACACACTAGTCATAGGTGACTTGATAGTGAGGCACACTGATGTCCCACTCACTAGGTTGAATAAGGAAAAAGTAATAGTCAGCTGCCTGTCAGGCGCCAGGATCCAACACATAACACATGCACTCAGGTCTCTCAACAACAGGTACAAATATGACTCTGTCATTGTACATGTGGGTGTGAAAGACCGGAGATGTACCTCCCTGGACTACATGAAAAGAGACATGGAGGAGCTCTTGGATTATGTAACCCAGGCGGGTATGACCCTAGCCCTGAGTAGCATCCTACCATCACCCAGAATGATACCACAGTACAAGCAGAAAATGATTGATTTCAACAATTGGCTAAGTTTCTAGTGTCATTCTAAGGGGAACCAGTATCTGTCTGCCTGGGATGACATGAATGACAGAACTTGATGCTTTGCCAGAGATGGCCAGCATCTGTCACCCCTGGGCTTCAGGATACTGGACAAGGCTCTTGGCACCCCTATAGTGCCTTTTTAGGTGGTGTTCCAAAGACCAAATTACTACCGTAACAGCTACAAACAAATGCAATCTGTGGGTCATGCTGCTCAACACTAGAAGTCTAAATCTCAAAATGCACTCGCTCGAAGCACTCCTTAAAATGGAGAACATTGATATTTGTGCCGTAACAGAGACCTGGTTCAAGGCAGCAGAAAGCACCCCTGCACTACCAGGCTATAACTCATTCCACACCTTTTGGCGTGAGAACTTGGACCAAAGCTCCAAAGGTGGTGGTGTTTCCATATTCATAAATGATGCGCACACATCCAGACTGGTAGCCCAACATAACGCATCTGAGATACTTCAGGTGCAGCTAACATTGAGTAAGACAGCAATTAAGGTTGTAGCCTGCTATAAGTCCCCAGCCATGTCCCAGACTCACACTCCACATTCCTAAGCACCCTGGAGAATATCAGGGTCCAACTTAACACTCTCATACTGGGCGACTTCAACTACACCCCCCATTAACTGGGAAACCTAGTCATGTACCAACACACTTGCCCAATGTTTCCTGGAATTCATTAATTCCAATGCCTTGGACCAGCTCATTCTTACCCACACTAGAGGTAGCAACATCCTTGACCTGGTCATTACTAACATGGGTGACCATTGCTCTACACCAATAGTCAACTCCTCCCTGGTTAGATCCGACCACAAACTAATCACCTTGGAAATCCATACCTCCCCCCCAAAAGGTAACCACCATGAAAAACTTCTCCAAGCTAACTTTGGGCTCCTAAAAGCAGAGGTGGCTAACTTCATGGCACCCATGGAAATGGATATCAGTTGCATGACCACCGAATCATACACCAATCCACTGTACGAACACATACACAAAAATGCATGGATCACGCCATACCCAATAGAACCAAGACACTCTCCACCATAAATAAACTCTACAAAAGAAGGAGGAAACTGATGTGGAATAAGGTGAAGTCTCAAGACTGGAAAAACTCCCTTATCAGCCTCAACAAAAAGTTGTGATCTCTCATCAAATCCTCTAAAGCTAGCTATGAAAACAGAATTGCAGCAGATAGTAAAGACAACCACAAGGCCTTCTATAGTTATGTAAAAATTTTCCACGGCAATACCCAGATTTGCTCTGAGCTACTGCACAATGGTACCTCCTATACAGAGCCAACAGATACTGCCAATATACTGGCTGACAGATTCAGTGCCAACTTTACCCTCCCCAAAGGACCAGCCACAATACCAGTAGATTGCCAGGTACCCAGTATTACTGCTGCACTGGTTAAAACAGCACTGTCCAAGGCCAAGAATACAGCTTTTATGGGACCTGACAATATCCTTGGCTGTGTTCTACATGAACTACAGAGTGAACTGGCACCTCAGCTGTGTGACCTGTTCAATCACAGCCTCACCTCAGGCTTTGTCCCTATCAAATGGCGCACTGCTACAGTCATCCCTGTCCACAAAGGAGGAGCAACTACAGACCCTGGGAACTATTGCCCCATTAGCCTGATGAGTCAGATATGCAAAGCTATGGAACACATCATCATGGACCTAATAAACAAGGATATAGGGAATCTCCAAACTCTGGATCCCACACAGTTTAGCTTTGTAATAGTAATAGTAATAGGTTCATACTAGGCTAATTGCCCTTGCGAGGCATAGGAAGCCTAGCCAATTATCCCTTGTGAGACTCAAACCCTGCACCTTGTGTTTGTAAGACAAACACCTTAACCATTAGGCCATCCTCCCTCATGCCTACTCAACTTACCAGAGCTGTGGATGAAGGCAAGGTGGTTCATACAGCCTACCTTGATCTGGCCAAGGCCTTTGATACCATTCCCCACTCAGGAATCATAGAAATATTCACTAAGCTAGGCATCAACCCCTATATCACTAGGTGGGTTGCAAACTGGCTCACAGGTAGAACCCACAGTGTGAAAGTAGCTGACTCCAAGTCAGACTGCTGACCAGTCATGAGTGGAGTCCCACAGGGTTCAGTCCTGGGTCCTCTCCTGTTTGGTATTTACTTCTATGAAGTCCAGGCCATCACAAAGGGACTCTGGTTGACAAAGTTCACAGATAATTGCAAGTTGGGAGCTATTATGTAAGACAAATGTTTAAGGCCTAGGATCCTCTTTGTGAGGTACTTTTGCGGCCTCTCCAGTTGTTGCAGGTGTTTAGTGAGGTACATGCCAAATGGGGCATTGTACTCAATGATTGGCCTAATGAGGGAAGTGTAGAGGGAGACAATGACCTCTCTCTTCCTGGATGCAAAACCCTTAGTAATGTGATGTGCCATATAGAAGGATGTTCTGACCACAGTGGCAATGTGGTGGTCAAAAGAGAGGTTGCTGTCAACCTGTGTTCCCAGATCTCTTATAACACCTTCTGTGTTCAGTGGACTACCATCAGTGTGGTAATTCATGGGAACCAGGTTTTTCCCAAAGGTGATGACAACACATTTTTTGGCATTGAGCTTAAGGCCATGGTTCTGACACCAGTCGGTCTCAGAGAGGCCCTTTTGTAGGATGTCTGCATCACTTGGGGAGTTGATAATGACTCCTAGCTTGCAGACATCAGTGAACTTGGTCAGCCAGAGTCCTTCTGTGTTGGCCTGGACTTCTGAGAAGTAGATGCCAAACAGGAGAGGGCCCCGGACAGAGCCTTGTGGGGCTCCACTCATGACTGGTTGACAATTTGACTTGGAATCTGCAACTTTCACTCTGTGGGTCCTGCCTGTGAGCCAATTTGCAATGCACCTAGTGATGTAAGGATTGATGCCTAGTTTGGTGAGTTTATCAATGATACCTGAGTGGGGAATGGTATCTAAGGCCTTGGCCAGGTCAAGGTAGACTGTATGCACTGCCTTACCCACATCCACAGCCTTGATGACTGCCTCGAAGAAGTCAACCAGGTTCAGCAGGCAGGATCTCCACTTGACAAAGCTAAACTGTGGGGGGGGGGGGTCAAGAGTTTGGAGACTGCCTATATCTTTGTTAAGCAGGTCCATGATGATGCGCTCCATAGCTTTACATACGAGACTCATCAGGCTAATGGGGCGATAGTTTCCAGGGTCTGTAGTTGCTCCCCCTTTACGGAGCGGGATAACTGCAGCAGTGCGCCATTCATTAGGGACATAGCCTGAGGTAAGGCTGTGATTGAACAGGGCACACAGATGTGGTACCAGTTCATTTTGTAGCTCATGTAGGATGCAGCCAGGGATATTATCAGGTCCCATGGACACTGCATTCTTGGCTTTGGACAATGCAGCTTTTACCTGTGTTGCAGAAATGGTGGGTACCAAGCTTTCTACTGGTATTGTGATAGGGCCCTTGGGGTGGGAGGGAGAGGTAAAGTTGGCACTGAATCTGTCAGCCAGTATGTTGGCTATATCTGTTGGCTCAGTATAGGAGGTGCCACTGTGCAATAACTCAGAGCAAATCTGGGTATTGCCTTTGAGGTTTTTGATATAGCTATAGAAGGCTTTGTGGTTGTTTTTGGTGTCAGCCGCAATTTTTCCTTCATACCTGGCTTTAGAGGATTTGATAAGGGATCTCAACTTTTTGTTGAGACTGATAAGGGAGGCTTTCCAGTCTTGTGACTTCATTTTTTTCTGCAACAGTTTCTTCCATTTTTTCTGCAACAGTTTCTTCCATCTCTTGTAGAGTTTATTGATGGCTGGGGACCACCAGATTAGCTTCCTTTTTTTTGGAGGAGAGCATCTTAGTTCTATTTGGTATGGCAAGGTCCATGCATTTGTGTACATGCTTGTACAGTACAGTGGTGTATGATTTGGCAGTCATGCAGCTATTTTCCATTGGCATGGTTGCCGAGAAGTTAGCCACCTCTGTTTTTAGGAGCCTAAAGTTGGCTTTAGAAAAGTTTTTCAGGGTGGTCACCTTAGTGGGGGTGTAGGTGAGATGGAGATTTCCATGGTGATCAGTTTGTGATCAGATTTAACCAGGGAGGAATTGACTATAGATATGGAGCAATGGTCTCCCTGTTGCTGATAACCAGGTTGAGGATGTTGCTTCCTCTAGTGGGGGTCAGATTGAGCTGGTCCAGGGCATTGGAATTGATAAATTCTAGAAAGTGTTGGGTATCTACATTAATACTTGAATATTTTTCCCAGTTGATGGAAAGGTAGTTGAAGCCACCCAGTATGAGAGTATTTGCAATGGATTCCAGGGTGCTTAGGAACTTGGAGTGAGAGTCTAGGGACATGTTTGGGGTTCTGTAGCAGGCTATGACTTGTATCGCCATCTTACCCAGTGTTAGTTGTACCTGAAGTATCTCAGATGCATTATGCTGGGCTACCAGTCTAGAGGTGTGCGTATCCTTTAAGAATATGGTGAAACCACTGCCTTTGGAGCTTTCGGACGTATTCTGAGGCTGAAAGGTATGGAATGAGTTCTAGCCTGGGAGCACAGGGTGCTTTCTGCCTCTTTAAACCAGGTTTCCTTTACAGCACAGATGTTGGCATTCTCCATTTTGAGGAGAGCTTCGAGTGACTGCATCTTGAGATTTAGACTTCTAGCATTGAGCAGCATGACACTCAGACTGCATTTATTTGTTGCTCTTATGGTGGATTTTTTGTCTTTGGAATACTGCCTAAAAAACATGTTATTTACAGTATGTGTTCTTTTTTTAGGAACCTCTCTGGACTCTCCGATTGTTGCATATGCTTGGTCAGGTACATATGGAAGGGAGTGTTGTACTCAATGACTGTTATGGTGAGGGACACGTACAGTGGAACAACATCCTTAGAACTAGATACCATACCCGTGCTTATACGTTGCTCACTGTAGAATGATTTTCTTGCTACTATAGACACATGGTGGTCAAAGACCATGTTACTGTCTACATCCATTCCAAAATCCCTGACCACTGGGTCTACTCTTAGGAGTGTATTATCAATGTGCAACATTCCTGGGGTAGCTGTTTTCTCAAAGAATACCATTATTTATTTATTGGCATTGAGTATTATACTGTGCCTCTGGCACCGTTTACTGATCTGTGTCATGCCTTCTTGTAGCGTATTTGTGTCTTTAGGGATTCTATGACTGTGCCTAGATCATCTGCAAACTTGGTCAGACAGAGGCCCTTAATGTTGGCCTTAACTTCAGAGAAGTAGATGCCAAAAACCATCAGCCCCAGAACCAAGTATTGAGAGATGCCACAACTGAATGGCCTTTTTGTGGAAGTAGACTCTTCTATTCTAACTTCTTGAGTCCTGTATGTGGGCCAGCTGGCTATCCAACAGGTGACATAGGGGTTTATACCTAATTTTGTGAGTTTATCTACAATGTCAAAGTGGGGTATTGTGTTAAATGCTTTGTTCAGGTAAAGATAGGCAGTATGCACCATTTTTCCCTCATCCATTGCTATGGTGACCTTCTCAAAGAAGTCCACCAAGATGAGTAGTCATGAGTTGGCCTAAATGAAACCAAACCAGGTTGGATCCACTGTGTGAAGGTTTCCTATATCATTGTTTATCATTTCCATGATAAATTGTTCCACAGATCTGCATTTGAGACTAGTCCGACATATGTGTTTGCAGTTAACTGAGTCCATAGATGTCCTGTCCCTTGTGCAGAAGAATGACACTTGCAATCTTTCATTTACACTGCACAATGTTTGCCTGGAGATTATGGTTAAACAGTGATTCTAGCATTCCAGATATGTCATGTTTTATTCTATTAAGGAGGCAGCCTGGCATATTACTGGGGCCCAGTGATGCACTGTATTTGGTCTTAGACAGTGCACTGAGGACCTATACCTTAGTGATAGTTGGGGTAGTTATGGGTGAGAGCATTTCCTGAGGGGGTGCCTGTGGGGCAAGGGGGGGGGTAAAATTACAGCTAAATTTGCCAGAAAGTAAATTTGCTATATCTTCTAGCTCAGTTTAGGTGACTCCATTAACAATTAGTCTGGCAAATCACTGTGTATTGCCTGTGAGGCTGTGGACATAGCTGAAAAATGTCTTATGACTATCCTTGATTTGGGAGGCTATTGTACCTCAAATTTGGCTTTAGTAGGCTTGATTAGCCCATTGAGTTGCTTGTTTAGAACAGTGAGGGAGTTTTTACCTTGCTGGACATTACTTCCTATTTTTGCCAAGATTTTCTTCCTTTTGTTATAAAATCTATTAATATTGGGAGTCCACCAGGATGGCTTGTTTTTTTAATATGTCTTGTGCTTATTTCAGGTACGTGCATCTCTCTATGCAGACATTAACATGACTGTACTGGGCTTCTTGTTTATAGCTCTACATAGGCAGTGATCTTCTCTGGTTTTGGAGGGGCTTGAAATTGTGTTATATTGTCATTAAATAGTAGGACTTTTGCCTTAGAATAATTCCTAAAATGTCCATTTAGCTTGAAATCTGGGTTTCATTTTTATTTCAAAGGACATAGCTTCTGATTTAACAAATGAAGACATTTATTTTTTTTTGGGGGGGGATATTTGTGAGGACCAGGTCAAGGATGTTAGCACCCCTAGTGGGCATACAGACTAGCTGGTTTAGGGTTTTATGTTCACAAAGTTCAGAAATCACTGGATCTGCACTTTTGGGGACTTGTACGATTCCCAGTTTATAGGGGGTAGTTAAAGTTTCCCACAAATATGGTAATGGGTTAAATGGGGAGTGTTTCCAGAACATTTAGGTATGCGTTATGGGTTTTCTGGGTCATAGAAGGGGACCTATAATTTGCAAGGATATGGAATAGGAATTTTCCTATGGTAATTTGGACATGGAAAAGCTCATGCACGTCATAATGTTTGACATGCCTTGAGGTGTGTTTGTTTTTGATGTCAGCTTTTGTACTGTCCTGTGCCCTAGCTTGTCTAAATGTGTGGAGGACATTATAGCCCTGCACTGCCGGGGTGCTCTCTGCAGCTTTAAATCCCAGTAACTGCACATGACTTTAACTGAACTAAACCGTATTTCAAAGCATGACAGCTATCCAGTGCCCAAGACTGAAGAGCTGACAGAGAACCCAGGAAAAACCAAATGACTGACAACACTGGACTTGATGACATGATACTGGCAGATACCACTTACCCCCTCTGCCAAACAAAAAAGAGTTCTTGTAGGCTCCCTATTGAAATGCTGGCACTCAAAAAGCCAAATGCCAATAAGCCAAAAAAAAAAAAAGACTGAAAGCCAACAGAAGAGCGAATCTCAAAAATTGCCATTCTCCTTAAAACTTGAGGGTACAAGCCCTCCCCCCAAACTTATATATCAACTCTGAGATCATCATACTTCAGAGAAAATGGAATATTCTGAAAAAATGGCATCTCGGACTTTGTATATGTAAGTCCATTCTTTTGGCCATTTAGAGTCAGCATTTCTGAGCTCATTCTAGTGGGTCCCAACATTTCCTATTGCTACAGTTCTTGTAACCTCTGACAGTCTATATGCAGCTGCATACCTGGATGACATGGTCATTTATAGGACTAGAAGGTTCCTTTAACAAACATGCAGGCTGTGCAAGAATCCATAACAAAGATAACCTTGACTATGAATGCTAAGAAAAATAAGTTGGGCATAGTGGAGGCGAAGTTTTTCAGATATCTTATAGGAAAACAGTTGATAAGTCTATGTGTATTTAAAAAACAGATTATAAAAATTGACCTGTATTCCTCACTAAAAGAAAAGAGAAGGCTTTTCATGGACTTGCCAGGTAATGAAACACCCATTAAGGTGCATTTTTTTGAAGTAGACAGAGCATTTATTGAACTAAAAAGGATCCTATGATACCTGTTGTCATGAAAGGAGATACTGCCAGCCCAGCTATCTGGAATTTTGTAAATAATTATATGTCATTTGTGAATATTAACATGATTCATATGCTTGCTTTACAAATGTATTAGAACTGTATGTCATATAAGATGGTTTGTGCAGATGTGTGCTGAAAAGGAGGTATTTTACAAAGTGCTTTTTAAAGATGTAACCACAGCATGCCTTCCTGGATTAGAACAAGAATGTACCTGCACTATTGTAACTGTTTAGATGTATATATTTTAACAATTGAAACTAGAACACAAGAGGTTAACTTCAGAAAAATAGCTGAAATTAAATTACCTTATATCCACGTAATAAAATTATGTTATCTTTCAGTTCAGTGCAGTAACAGACACAACATCCAGAAACAGAAGTTTTCTGTATTGTCTTGGAAGTGTTCTATTGTTTTATAGCTTTCAGTATCTGCCTTAGATCTAAGAAAAGCCCTTGTCTATGTATTTTCACAGGTAGATGCTAAATGCTACCAGCTGCATCAGTAGGGTTTTCACCTGGGATAGAGTCAGATGACAAGAAATTATGTCATTCTGCAAGCTATCCCTGCAGTAATATTTGAGATATTAATATGGGAACCCTCTTAGTGACAGACTGTATTCTGTATTTTGTCTTTTACCTGACAACATCAAGATCCACTCACCATATCTGCCTTGCTTGCTCAGTAATTCTCTTAGATACAGTCAGGAATATAGCAAAGCTTAGCTCAGATGTTTTTCTTTATTTATTTGAGACTGTCCTGCAATGTTGTTTTAAATATGTCCTGTGATTTTGAACTCTGATGTAACTGTAAGTATATACTGAGTATTTTCTTGTTCTTTTATTATTTATTATTAAATATATTTAAACCTCTCACTGTGGCTGATCTATCTAGAGATATTTAAGTTCTGGGAATCCTTGCATATTTGTTTGGTGACACTGTGTGGGCCACTCCTAATAGCCTTGCTCTTGGTCAAACGACTATTTGTATTAACAGTAACATTACACAGTAAGATTGGCCACTCTTTGTTTAGGGCCTTAAAGTAGCTGATAAGGAATGACTGGTGGCAGGGAAAACGACCTTATAGTCTGTGCGGAAGGGGGCATAGCTAGTAAACCTGTGCCAACCTTTCCCAGGTGTGTGTGTATGTGTGTGTGTGTGTGCGTGTGTGCGTGTGTGCGTGTGTGTGTGTGTGTGTGTGTGTGTGTGTGTGTGTGTGTGTGCGAGCTACTTGGGCAGGGACATGAAACACTGGTTGGACAGAGAGGGTGCTGGAGGTCATGGCTTGGTCACTCAGCTGAGATCTTAACTCTATAGCTGCGCAAATAGGGAGTCTTACTGTTGATCTGGAGAAAGAGGGAGAAACCAGCCCCGGACTGACTGTGGTCTCTGTGTGCTCTTAAGGGAAATTACACTTGATGCAGAGAGCTACATCTGGAAATACTGTGTGTGTAGCTGTCATCCTCCCAATTTACATCCCCCACTGGTTCTAGTGGTGAGGATTGAAGCTCTTTAATTACTGGGCCAGATGTGGGGCATCCAACCTGTATTAGTGACTCCTGATATTTTTGAAGGATCTACCCTATATACAGATACATCAAAGGTAGATTTCAGGGCAGTGTTATTGCAAGTCTTTCCAGATGTACAATATCAGCAGAAAGTTGTACAATTTGAGAGGGGATGTTCTGTAACAGAATGAGTCTGTCTAGCTATAAAGTGGGCCTTTATGCCTTAAAGTATTTTTTTCTTATGCAAGCACATCAGTTTGGTAACAGGCCATGCCCATCTGCAACGGTTAAGCAGGTAAACTGATGGCAATATGAAGCTGTGATGGTCTACCTTCAATCCTTTCATTAAACAAGGACTCAGAGATCCAGCATATCCTTATTAAATTGTTGATGGATTCCTGAGGGCACCCACCCCATAATTATAAGCCCAAACCTCCTGATGTGCTGGAAGGGGAAAGTTGAAACATGTTGACTTTGAAATGTGTGTAATGTGCATAAGATTGTATGTTGAACTTGGAAAATGCATAATGCAGCTTTAAGAGGACTGCTGTATGGAGTGTGGGAATATTCACACTGAGCTGTAGTCAAAAAAATACCATAAATTAGCTAGATAATATGGTCTTAACTGCCAGCTTTGCTATGGTGAAAGAAGAAGTAACCTGGAGCATTAAAATCAGCAAGTTAATTCCTCAACTGGGGGATCCTCTGAGGAATGTCAATGGAAATGTGGAGCATGAAAGCCTAGCTGGAGCCAATCTGCAGAGCATTGACTGTGAAAGTACCTGTTTACAGTGTGGAAAGATTTTTTCCCAAAGACAGCCTGCATTCTTGAGAGGCAAAACTTCTGTTGAGAAATATCTAAAGGTACTGCGTTTTTTTTATTTTAAACTGGAAGCCAAAAGGGCAGGCATTTTGTTTTGTTGGACTACATACTTTATTAAACCTGTGTTTTATGCATTTCTTGCATCCAGTATCTACTCAAACTTAAAATGTATAAGCACCGTATTATATATCATATATTACATGATGTAAACATATCAATTTTATATATATATATATATATATATATATATATAGAGAGAGAGAGAGAGATATGTATGTGTGCATATATATTTATATATATATATATATATATATATAGACACACACACACATATATATATGTGTGTGTGTGTGTGTGTGTGTGTGTGTGTGTGTATATATATATATATATATTTTTTTTTATCCATCCTCTACCCCCTTTTTCCATTTTTTGCACATGAGTTGGGGTGTCATTTCAACAATGACAATCATCTCAAGCCAAAGTTTTACACCACCAGGTGGCTAGCCTTGCCATGTTAGTTCATCCGTATCACCCACTTGCACACACACTCACACCTATAGACAATTTAGAGTGTCCAGTCCACCTACTGCATGTCTTTGGAATGTAGGAGGAAACCCGGAGCACCCATATATATACATTTACTTGGGTCTCATACTTTGAAGCATAGCTGACCTGGCACTGAAGGCTGTTGAAAAATAAGATACACTATTCTTTGAATGGGATGTATTCTCTTGAGAGGCTAAATTCTAAGCATCTAGGTTGCAGCCCATGAGGATCATGTTCTCTGAGGGTTACAACTGTGACTCTAGAGTGCAATGCTTATTGAGTGGAATGTGCAAAGTACAGGGTTCCATACTACTTCTGGCCCTGTTGCACCTAGGAGCAAGTCATTCAAGTAAAACAATAATTTTGTCTCTTGCCATCCCATACATTTGGTAAATACCCTGAGGACTGTGGTGAGTCCAAGCAGAAAAGAAACAAAACTGGTAATTACTGGGTCATATTCAGAAGAGTAAAAACTCCTTCTTTTATTTTGTTTTTGTTGTATCTCCAAATGTTTTGGGTTTCTAATACCATGAGAGGAATTGACCCCATTCCTGAATCAGGATAAGATTAAATTTCATTAGTATTACTTCAGTCAAAGTACTGTTCTCAGCACCCACAATTTTTAACAGAATTTTGTTCTACAGTTCATATGAGGTTAAATATGTTGTTAGTATATTTAAGTATGCTAGAAAACTCAAACTCCTTTTATTAGTCCTGTTGCTTCTACTAGTACTGGAACTACAGTATCTATGCATCTTTATGCAATATTACTGTAATTTCTGCTTGCAAATCTTGTTTTTTTATGTCTCTCAGTACATAAGGCACTATAATTATTAGGTGTAGCTATTTCAATGATTAATGCTGTTTTTCTCTTTTTTTTTCTTAGTCCACTATATCTGGTTTTCTTGCATCTATTTTTTAACTTTATTGGGTGGTCCCATGTGATCCAAACTTCATCACTGTCGCTCATTCAGTCAGGATAAAACAGACAAACAGTTGTGGGTGCAGTTCAAGCAGCTTTATTATATACAATACAAACACATCAATATTGAAGCTTAGTAACTTAAACTTAAATAAACTTATTAAGAGATGGACTACTGCACTCATACATGTTAACAGTCTGGCTGTTCTCCCAAAATGGCACTGCTGCCTGCACGTGCTCTCTGTGTATACGCATGTACCCTCACTTTCAAATGCTTCTTAAAGACACAGACACACTGTTCTACAGCCTCCCTCTTTGAGAAATAAGTCATGCACAGTAATAATGACAACAATCATTGACATGCAATTGTACAGAAATAATCATTTGACATGCACTTAATACAGAATTAATTACAAATGAAACAATCATGTCTAGGTTGCTGTATATTTTACACTAGTCTGGAAATACAACTTGATCACGTGACATAAAAACTAGGACTGGGTTTAGCAACAGGAACTGTCTTTAATGAATGTTCAACTTCAGGGACATCTGGGACATCATCAGGAATGGGAACAGGTACTGAGATGGGTCTAGGACTATTCACTGAAAGCACATTTCACTGAAACACACATGACTGCACAATTCACTGAAAGCTCAATTCACTGAAAACTCAATTCACTGAAACACATTTCACTGAAAGTTATATATGGCTTTTTCCCCACTGTAGTGTGACCCTGGAGTTAGTATATATAGTAAAGGGAAGTATATACATAGATACTTGCAATTCCAATAAGTTACTCTTTTCTGAACTTAATATATATCCAAACTATGTGGGGGACTGCACTCCCATACCCCCCGATGTGGGGGGCGGTGCCCCCCACACCCCCCTTACTATATATACTAACTCCAGGATTGCACAACAGTGGGGAAAAGGCCATATATAACTTTCAGTGAAATGTGTTTCAGTGAATTGTGCTTTCAGTGATTTATGCACAGTCATTTGAGTTTCAGTGAAATTTGCTTTCAGTGAACAGTCCTAGACCCACTGAGACATGTCCTTCAACAGGACCATCGTCTGGATTGCTCTGAGCTCTAGTGTCTGTATCACAGGTACAATGCTGCGATATCGATTCAGACACCGGAAGAAGATGCCCGCAATTTCTTCTGTATTCTATACCCTCAGATTCCACTACGTAAGATCTTGGCTTGGCACATATACCTTTCATTCGACCAGTTCTATCAAAAAGTTTCACCGTTTGCATCCTCACTATCTTTCCTTCTTTCAATGGACAAAAGAAATCTGCTCATTTTATTATCATAGTTGGACTTCTGAAATTAACATTTTTTGAATGGCTGGGCTTTAATTGCTCTGGTGTTTTTAACATTAGTCATCAACAAACTGGAACTGATAAGCAAGGTTGCTCTGGTTTGCCTAGACAGAAGTCTCTGAGCAGGCGAGCCAAGTAAATTGTCATGGGGTATAGTTTTGAGATTAAGCAAATTTAAGAAGACATTGGTATTGTCATGCTTTGACCTCTCTAGTAATTGCTTTGAACTTTGTACTGCATGTTCAGCTAGGTCATTTAACTCTGGGTACTCAGGACTACTGGTAAAATGGATAAGGTCTCACTCTTTTGCAAATTTCTTAAATAGTTGACTGGTAAACTGGGCAATGTTGTCAGAAATAACTTTGTGTGGAATATCATGGACTGAGAAATGACATTTCATCTTAGTGATGACAGTACTGGATGTTAGGTTAGGTAGCAGATCAATCTCGAACCACTTCAAATAAGACCCAAAATCAGCTGAGAGCAAGCAACACTGGAACAGTAGAGATAAGCTGAGATAGGATAAATAACTGCTCGTCCAACAAGGATATACAAAGATGAAACCACAATTTATTGTAGAACAATAACACATCCAGGTTTAGCGCTTTCGACTGAGCACCAGTCTTCCTCAGAACAAAAAAACTACTAAAATCCTTACATATTTATACACACCAGTTAATTGCTTAATAGTATGATTGATGAAAAAAGTCCGCCAAAAAATTAGAGAGACAAGACTTCTTATACTTACATCTATATAACAACCTATGAACTATTTCACCTATAAAATACATACACATTAAATAAACATAAATAAAAATACTAACTATATAAATGTGAAAATCAATAATTCAGAATAACAACCATTTGTACATTTAAAATATATACATATACATAATAATATACTTGTGGGTGCAATGTGTAACTAAATCACCCTAACCACTCAAATCTTATATATCTAAATAATAGATGGAAATGAGTATGGTCATGAATATAATGTAAGGCCACATATCTATTAATTGAATATATACGTGGGCTGACAGGGGAGTATATAAAAACAATTATGAGGCTAAAGCTAAAAAAGGTTTAATACTTATAAACTCATTTAAGCCAGGCGGTCTCATAGAATCAGTTAAGATTTGCCATTTACTCTCCAATTGGGCCAATTTCATTTTCCAATTACCTCCGAAGGGTGTATCAATTACTAGAAGACGAAGAAGGGAAGGCGGAAAGGCAGCTGAAAAAATGCATTTATGAACACATATATAAGATAGGCAAATGTGACACCAAAAATGCGTTATATAGGCACATAGCAGAGAAGGGAGAAGAACACAACTTTGTTTTTTCTGTTATTGATCAAGTAATTGATACACCCTTCGGAGGTAATTGGAAAATGAAATTGGCCCAATTGGAGAGTAAATGGCAAATCTTAACTGATTCTACGAGACCGCCTGGCTTAAATGAGTTTATAAGTATTAAACCTTTTTTAGCTTTAGCCTCATAATTGTTTTTATACTCCCTGTCAGCCCAATGATATATTCAATTAATAGATATGTGGCCTTACATTATATTCATGACCATACTCATTTCCATCTATTATTTAGATATATAAGATTTGAGTGGTTAGGGTGATTTAGTTACACATTGCACCCACAAGTATATTATTATGTATATGTATATATTTTAAATGTACAAATGGTTGTTATTCTGAATTATTGATTTTCACATTTATATAGTTAGTATTTTTATTTATGTTTATTTAATGTGTATGTATTTTATAGGTGAAATAGTTCATAGGTTGTTATATAGATGTAAGTATAAGAAGTCTTGTCTCTTTAATTTTTTTGGCGGACTTTTTTCATCAATCATACTATTAAGCAATTAACTGATGTGTATAAATATGTAAGGATTTTAGTAGTTTTTTGTTCTGAGGAAGACTGGCTCAGTCGAAAGCGCTAAACCTGGATGTGTTATTGTTCTACAATAAATTGTGGTTTCATCTTTGTATATCCTTGTTGGACGAGCAGTTATTTATCCTATCTCAGCTTATCTCTACTGTTCCACTTCAAATAAGAGTCTACCAACATTAAGTAATCTTGCCTATTTCACTCAAATATGTCAGTGGCTACTGTTGACCAAGGTAGTTCAGGAATCTGGTTTAGCTGAAGTGTCTCTTTTTGCAAATGTGGTTTAGTATTATTGCAGACTGAACAAGATTAAAGTACTTTATTGATATCTTTTGACAGAGAAGGCCAAAATATTAGTCCTCTCACCCTTCTTTTGGTGTCTTCAGAACCTGGGTGGCCATGATGCAAAATCTGGATGTACTCATGTTGTAAGGAAGTAGGAACAACACTATATGACCTTTGAAAATGATACCATCTTCCATCAACATCTCAGCTCTGTAAGAAAAATAAGGTTGCACTTCTGTTGGTAAACAAGATGGCTTTGACAGCCATCCAACAATGATGAAGTGGTTGAGCTTTTGCAAAATTGGATCAGTCTTTGCATGATCTCTTAGCTCATCAAGTTTTGTGATAGAAAAATTATGCACTTCCATGATATCAAAGTCAAATTTCTCTGCATTAAGCTTTTTTGTGATATTTCTGGGCAATCTGGATAAGGTATTAGCCAGATAAAGAAATGTGCCTTTCGTATAGACCATTTTGAAGTTGTAATCTGAGCATAATTCTTTGTACTCTTGCTGCAGCTGTATGCCTAGGCTTTTTTAAAATAGTGACTAGGGGCTGATGATCAGTCTCGATCTGGATGGCTCAGCCATAAATATAATCATGGAACTTTGAACATGCAAACACAGTTGCCAAAAGTTCCTTCTCAATTTAAGCATGCTGCATCTCAGTTTGGGTAAGAGTTCTAGATGCATAGGCTACTGGTCTGCCCTCTTGAAGAATAACTGCACCAAGACTGAACTTTGAAGCATCACAGGAAAGAAACACTGGTTTGTGGATATCATAGCATCTTAACTTAGGTGGACTAGCAATTTTCTGTTTAAGGTCATCATATGCTCTCTGGTGTTGTTCCAACCATGACCAGGTAACATTTTTGCATGTCAGCTCCCTTAAGGGCGCCGATAATTCAATGAAGTCTGGTATAAACTTGCCCACATAGTTAACCATACCAAGAAAACGCTGTAAGGCTTGGACATTGTCTGGAGCTGGCATCTCAAGAATGCCTGTTTGTTTGGAAGGATCTGGTCATAAGTCTGAACTGGTAAATAAATGACCTACACATAAGTAACTTCTGGTAGCCTGAATTTACATTTCAGAGGACTGAGCTTTAGATTCACTTCACTTGCTCTTTCCAGAACTTTCCTGAGTTTCTGTCATGCTCTGCTTCACCATTGCCTCCAACTAGTAAATCATCCACTATTACAGCACACAGATAACCCGAAAAAAATGTGCTCCAGTACACACTGAAAGACTTCACTGGCAGAATTTATTCCAAAAGGCATTTCGAGAAATCTGTATCTACTAAATGGTGTGCTGAATTTAGTCAGCAGTGAAGATTTGTGATCAAGCATTACTTGCCAAAATGAACTTTTTGTAAATAAGAGAGAAAAAAAACAGTGGCATTTGGCATGAGGGTAGCAACTTCCTTGACTGTACACATAGGATGGTGTTGTCTCTTTAATGCTTTGTTTAAGTCTATTGGGTGAATACATATTCTGATTTCATCTGAGCTTTTCTTATGAGTGACTACCATGGAAGACACCCATTCAGTTGGTTCTGTAACTGGACAAATCACACCTTGCTGCACCGTTTTATCTAACTGGACTTTGACTCTGTCCTGCATAGCTATCAGAGCTCTTCTCACTGGTCTAACCACTGGACTGACCTCTGGGTCTAATTTCATGGAGTACACAACTGGAAGTTTACCTAGCTTGTCTTCGAAAATATCAGCATACTCTGAGAAAATAGCATTGGTGAAACTGGAACTAGGACATGTGCTTACATGATGGACATCTTTGGTAAAAGAAAGCAGTTTCATTCTTAATGTCTCTGAGACCTAGTAATGATTGCACAGGTCTTTTGACTACATAACATTGCAAGCTGTAACTGTTCCCAGCTGAATAGCATGAAAGCATTACTGAGCCTACGGTTTGAATCTCTTCACCTCCATAAGCAACAAGCTTCTCACAATTGGCCAAATTAAGTTGTTCACCAGCTCTTACTTTAGCAAATGTTTCTACTGGCATAACATTGCACTTGTGTCCACTTTGAGCTCTGTGGGTTTTCCATTGATCAGGACAGTACAAAAAACTTTGTTTTTTTGCCAACAAATCTAATGCATTAACCTTTTCACCAATCACTGATACGCCATCTACATAGAAAGTAGAGTTGCAGCTTTCTATATGATCAACTTGCTTTTTTGAGTTACCTTTCTTAATAAATGAATGAGGCTTATTTAATTTACAAAGCTTTTGAAAGTGGTTTCATTCTTTACACTTGTGGCATTGCTGACCAAATGCTAAGCACTTTTCTCTTTTGGATTCGTGATTGGCACCACAGTTATGACAGTTCATAATGAGACTTGACTTGCGATTTGCTGACTTACCCTTATACTGCACTGCACATGTCCATTTTACTGAACTAGTCTTAGAACCTGCTGGAAAGGTACAGGCTCTCCCTGGAAATCCTGCAGGGGCTGCAGCTACCATGTGCTTCGGTCTGTTTCTGTTTTCCATGTGCTGCATGCTGTATACGTTTACTCTAGAAGGTATTGAAACCATGCACTTATCACTTGCAATCATATTTGTGTGCCTTTCTATAAGCTTGTGTATCTGACAAATCTCTATGGCTTTGCTCAACATTAAATCACTGTCTCGAAGCAAAATCATTCTCACAACAGGATTATTAACACCACACATTTTATCAACTCATCTTTCAAATCACCAAATCTACATGATTTAGCCTTGTTTCTCAAGTCAGTAATGTAAGCTGCAAACGTTTCTCCTGGGTTTTGGTCTATTGAATACAATTAGTGCCTCTCCAATGTAACATTTATCTGGGGGTTACATATTTCTCTAAATTTATGTTTCAAGCACTCAGGGTCCTCCCTTAATTCAGCCTGTACAACAAAATGGTGGTTTTCCCTCTCTCCTATACTGCTGGTGCATACACAAATTAATGCTTTCTTTCAATGGCTTCTGACCCCACTAGATGAAACAAAATAAATGCCCTTGTATGTGCATCTTTGTCAAAAAAGCTGCTTGTATGAAAATATCATATTCCTGCTCAAATACTCTCCAGCTCTCTGCAATATTACGATAAATCACAAGTGGACTGGGTCTGTGAAATGCCTCTGCCATGCCAACACACAGTAATATACATCCTTGGAATTATGTATGAGCATACACACATATACGTCAGAAATGTATGCCAGAAATTTGTAACTATGCTCAACAGCACAATAGACTCTTTGAAATAACTGCACTTCATAAAATAAGTTTCTGTAGCAAAAGAACACTTTGAAATCACTGCACTTTGTAAAACCATACTTTATCAGTGCAAGAAACACTCTGAAATGACTGCACTTTGCAAATCAACTGTACACAGCACAAGAACCTTCTTGAATGGCTGTACTTTGTGAAAGAACTGTGTACAGTGTAAGAAACACTTTGAAATAACTGCACTCGGTGAATAAAATGTACACAGCAGAATAACTTTTTGAAATAGCTGTATTCTGACTACACGTTGCAAAATAACTGTACTTTGCACACAGTAAACCCTTTGAAATAATTGTACTGTAATAAAGCACATACTGCAAACACTTTGCACACTCTGAGATACTTCAACCAACTCTAGTTATATTTATTTTATTTTTTATTTTTATTTATTTTACATTTGTTGACCGGGCTAGTCTAACTGGATACATGTCCATTTTCAGTAGAGGCCCGGGGAGAAAAGCTCCATAGAGGGTAGTTATGACAAAAAACAACAGGAGATCAGAATACAAAGTATTACATTCAAAGTCAAATGAGCAAATAGAAGGGTTATACAAATAATTTAAAGAGGTAAAACATTCTTAGGTAGTTGGAGTCTCCTAACTACAAATGAAGACCCTTGCATTTTGGATTGGGTGGAAATTAGGTAATAGTGGGCTGCTTGCTATTAATCAGGATTAGAACATGGGCATAACCATTCAGATTTTAGTAGATCTTTGAGTTGTTTTTTGAATTGGTGGAGTGAGGTCTCATGTCTTAGGTTGTTTGGGAGGGCATTCCAGGATTTTCCAATGGAATTAGCATAGAGTGCTTCACCTCCTGAATTGTTAGATTTAATAGTTTGAATTTGTAGGCTTTTGGATGATCTAAGGGATGTAAGGTTAGAGTAGGGAGTGAATATTTTGGTCATTGAGGGGGTTTTGTCAGAATGGTGGATTGTTTTAAATGCCTCAATGAGCTGATTGAGTTTGAGAATGTTAGGTAGTTCTAACCAATCTAATGTTCTGAGATTGTTACAGTGGTGTGTACGATAGGGCATTCCTGTTATAAATCTAGCTATGTGGTTATAGGTTGTAGATAGTTTGTTGAGTTCTCTTTTATTAAGGAAGGAGAATATCGGGGAGGCATAGAGGAGTGTGGAAAGGAGGTGAGTCTGGGCAATGGTTAATTTAGTGTGTGGGGTTAGGAAGTTCTTAATTCTATACATGGACCCGAGTTTCTTGTTTACAGACTTAATGGTCAGGTTGATATGAGTATCAAATTTAAGCTTGTGGTCTATGGTCACACCTAATAGTTTGGTGTGGGAGACAGGGTCAATTATGGTCCCATTATTGGATGTCACGTGAAAGATGGGGTGGTTGGAGCTAGGAGATTGATTTCCTTGAGGGGTGGAAGTAGTGGGGACAAACAGAAGTAATTTGGTTTTGGATGGGTTTAGTAGGAGTTTTAGTTCCAAGAACCATTTTTCAACTAGGGAAAAACAGTTTTGGGTGGCAACTTGGAGTTTGTCGAGGGAGCTGTCGGAGCAGATCAGGGTGGAGTCGTCTGCATATTGTATGCAGGTGGCTTTGGGAATGATAGAGTGCAGATCATTAATAAATATGGAGAAAAGAAGAGGACCAAGGATCGATCCTTGGGGAACACCGATATTTGTGGGGAGTAGGTCAGATAAGCTATTTTCCCATAGAACAGCCTGATTTCTATGAGAAAGGTAGTCATTAAACCAGTCTATGGTAGTCTTGCTAAGGTAGTATGCCTCCAGTGTGTGGATCAACTGTTGGTGATTGACCATGTTGAAGGCTTTGGATAGATCAAGAAAGAGCGCTGAGGTTATTAATTTATTGTTTCGATTTTGGTTAACTGAGTCAATAAAGGAAAGGAGAGCAGTAGTTGTGCTGTGATGGGGGCGAAAGCCGTGCTGGGTGTGAGACAGGAGTTTGTTTCGAGTAAGATGGGTAATGAGCTGCTTGTGAATGCAGCGTTCCATGATTTTGGCTAGAGGAGATAGTATAGCTATGGGTCTGTAGTTTGATGTGTCAGTGGAAGGTCCACCTTTATGTAGAGGGATGATGTGGGAGATTTTCCAAATAGAGGGAATAGAGGCTTCTGAAATGGTCCGGTTAACCAAGATAGAAACAGGATAGGCTATGGCATCAGATGCAATTTGTAGGTAGTTGGCTGGGAGTAAGTCAGCCGCTAAGGTGGTTGGTTTGAGTTTATTTAGGAGGGTTCTAATATGGGAGGTAGGTACGGGTTGGAGGTTAAAGGCGGGTTGAGTTGGGACTTTGGTTGAGGGTGTAGCCAAGGGAGAAGTAGTAAGTTGGTTGGCGAGGGACTGAATGGTTTCTGTGAAAAATGAATTAAAGGTGTTAGCTATTTCTCTAGAATCTTTACCAATGAGTTTTTCAGGGGTAGGGGTGGTGGGTTTACCTGGATGAAGGAGGTGATTAAAACCGGCCCAGAATTTCTTGGGATTATTCTGGTGTTTATTTTGGAGGTGACAGTAATACTGTTTTTTGTCAGACAATACGGCTGCTTTAGTTGAGTTTCTAAGTTGGAGAAACTTGATGCGATCTAGTGGGGTTTTAGAGGCTCTCCATTTGTGCCAGGCCTTGTCTCGATGTTTAATTTTGGCTTTAGTGTCCTTTGTTAGCCAGGGTGCAATGCGTACCTTAGTTCTAGTGAGACGCTTAGGAGCATGCGAGTCGAGTATTTTTAGGAAAGTGTTATTAAAATATAACACACTCTCATCTATGGGTAAGGTTTTTAGGATGGACCAATTACATGCTTTAAGTTCTGCAATGAAATGGTCCGGGACAAAATTCTTACTGTTCCTGACTAGTCTGGATTGTGGATGATTTGAAGTTGGACACTTGTGCTTTATAATAAAGGTAATCAGGTGGTCACTAAGGTCGTTGGGTAGGGTCCCTGTAGTATAATTATTTGGAGCCTTGTTTGTAAGTATCCAGTCAAGGATGCTCTCTTTTTGTTGAGCATTACCAATTCTGGTGGGAGATAGAATATTTTGTGAGAAGCCATGTAAGTTAATGGGGAGAGGATTTGGGAGTTCGGAATAGAGGGCCCAGTTAATATTAACATCCCCTACAATTATCGTTTCTTGGGGATGGTTGGTAGCAAGCCAAATGAGGATTAGTTCTAGGTTTTCAATATTTTTGCCTGGTGGTAGATAAGTTGCTGTGAGATTAATACTTTTTTGGTTGTTTAGGCGAATCTTTAGAGCAATAAGTTCAAGGTTGTGGATTTTTGGGGATTGGAGTGGGTTCATGGTGATGTTCAGGGAGTTCTTGAACATGACAGCTATTCCCCCACCTTTTCTGGTTATTCGATCGCTCCTACGGATGCTATATCCAGGTGGGATAATTTCTTCATCCTTAGTGTATGGTTTAAGCCATGTTTCTGATAGGCACATGATGTCAGGGGAGTGAGTTGCAAGCAAGGCATGTAAGTTGTAAACCTTATTATTAATAATTCTTAGGTTAAGATGAAGGATAAGGAGGGAGCCCACTAGGTTTCTGGTTTCTTTCAGTGTTTTGGGGCCTAAGTCAAAGTTAGGGCCTGGGTTGGGGTGGATATCACCATCTATTGTGATAGATTTTTTTAAGTAGTCAAATATTTTTTGGAGTTTGATTAATAATTGTAGGGTATCTTTTGTTGTGGGAACCTTTGGGTGGCAGAGGGTAGGATGATTTATTTTAGGAATCTGGTTATTAGCATGGTAGTGAGACGGAGGGATGGGTTTGGAGTGGTTATGAGAATGAATGGAGGTGTGACCTTTGGAGAGGAAGACACCTGTTAGGGTTAGAGTTTCATAGCTGGTTGAGAGATATGAAACAATAAGAGTAATAGTATGAAGGGAAGGGTAGTAAAAAGCTTTTTGTCCATGGTTTGAGGAGGTTAGTGAGTGTAGTGAGCTGGGGGAAGTTTCCTTGGAAAAACTAGGGTATGTAAAGAGTAAGGAAGGTATAGGGTGAATAAGAGACTAGAAGGGTATAGGATGGAGTTTTAACTAGATAGAGGTTAACAGGTGGGTGGAGATTACCTAGTCAGTATAGGCTAACAAGGAATGAGAGGGAGATGAGTGGGTGGGGATAGCCTAATCAGCGTAGACAAGCTAGAAATGAGGGGGAGATGAGTCAGAGCACAGGATGGTTGTGATTGGTAGGTGGAAAAGGGGAAGGGCTTAGTGACCTAATAAATGTAAAGGTAGTGGGGGCGGGTGGGAATAGGGGGCAGGGTGAGGCGCGGAGCGAGCCTGAGCGAAGCGAGGGCGAAGCGGAGCGGGGCCTACACCACAAGGGTGTTCCTGGGTCCTAAAGGTAGCTTATGTCAGTTTGTTTAATTTCTTTACAATGTTAGGTTACTTAGACTTTCCTGGATCTAGCAGCAGGATATTAGGCTGGTGTTATGACCAGGTACTGCCTAATGCCTACAGCAAACATTTATCAAACAAAATACTGAAGTTAGGTAAATTTTCTTTACCCTGAGTCTCTTTGGGAGATTGTTAAGTAAAGTTCTTTGGGGTTAAGAGGAGGCAGGTGTGTGCATTCGCACTGGGAGTCCAAAGGAGTCAGCGACAATGTTTAGGGTAATACGCGTTGTCCGTCTGGCAGGGGGGCTATCCTGAGTCTCTTTGGGAGATTGTTAAGTAAAGTTCTTTGGGGTTAAGAGGAGGCAGGTGTGTGCATTCGCACTGGGAGTCCAAAGGAGTCAACGACAATGTTTAGGGTAATACGCGTTGTCCGTCTGGCAGGGGGGCTATCCTGAGTCTCTTTGGGAGATTGTTAAGTAAAGTTCTTTGGGGTTAAGAGGAGGTAGGTGTGTGCATTCGCACTGGGAGTCCAAAGGAGTCAGCGACAATGTTTAGGGTAATACGCATTGTCCGTCTGGCAGGGGGGCTATCCTAATTCCTGTGACCGAGCGGGAGAGCAGGTCAGGTCCCAGGCTAATCCATAATTCATAGTTATACTCTGAACAGACTAATTCAAATGTATAGCATAAACCTGACTGAAAAATAACAAAATACTCTAAATATTCGCTACAAAGGGTGCTACAGCTCATGACCATTTCTGGTACTAAAAATAACTTTAATTAAAAATAAAAAAAATGGACCACTTAGGCTTGTATAAAACAATACACACATGTTAAACGCTTTCATCTGCTAACAGCAGACTTCATCAGAATAGCTTTAGTCAATGTTAAATACTAGCACATAGCAAAAAACATAATCATTTACTAGAAAAATGCAGCCACTTTGCTTTTCCATTCTTACATTTCCCTTTTATTGTACTTGTTATGCTCATTTGGCTTTTAACATGCTCGTTATTCTTTTCTTGTGCTCGTTTTACTTTTAACATACTCGTTATTTAAATCAGAAGTAGTTCTGAACATACTCATAAGTACTTTGAATAACTTTATCAAATATTGTGGTTTCGAACATTTTGCTTAATTAATAATGCATCTTGTGCTTTTCATTTAATTAATATCTCTTGTGCTTTGCATTTGATTAATAATGTGTTTTGTGCTTTACGAATGCCTTGTATTGTTTTCTTTATGAAATAAATCATTCATGCAAGTTTTTCATTACCTGAAATATGTTTCTGATCTTTCTTGATCATTTGAGCACTGTAACAATCAACCTGCTCAATATACCTCGACCATTAATTTTGTACCTCATGGCTTGTCGAAGTTTCACTCTTGATCCTATTCTGGCACCATGTCGCTCGTCCGATCAGGATAAAACAGAAAAAATGGTTGTGGGTTCAATTCAAGCAGCTTTATTATATACAAACACATCAGGATTGAGGCTTAGTAACTTAAACTTAAATTATAAACAGATAGACTACTCAACTCATATGTATTAACACTTTGGCTGTTCTCTCAAAATGGCACTGCTGCATACCGGCCTGCAAGTGCTCTCTGTTTATACACACATGCCCTCATGACACAGCAGACACACTGTTATACAATCACCATCAATAACGAGTTTTGGTTCATGTTTCCAATGTTTCACAGGTACTTGTATATTGCAGTATTTGCACAGCCCCAGTGCAACACTCATGCTACATTATTGTGTCTTTCAGTAATCAGACCCACAATCATGAGTGTATCACAACCAGCAACAAAATCTGCAACTCTTTCGAGTTCTGTTTTATAGAACCTTCATTTGTTTGTTTTTCACACATTTTCTATGAGGTCAGTTGTCAATTTCTCACATTTTCTTTGTAAACCAATGTGTACATAGCCTACTGTCTTGGGCCACCATTTTTAGCCTGTTATTTTTTTGTTGGAATTCACCTTTCCCTTACCATTAATGCATCACATTTTCAACATCTGGTTGTTAATATTTTGTGGGATTTCCAGTTTTCTTTCCTTTTTCTTCTGATCCTTTCCATTATAGATTTTTTTTGCACTTTCTGCTGCTGTCTGATTCTAACCTATTTATGGTTTGATGTCCATTACCACTCCATTCGAAAAATGTCTCTGCTAAACTAAACACAGACATCAACTTTGATTTCTTCTCTTTGGGCTTTAGGACTTTCACTATATTTTGATCTGATGATGTCATCAAATAAATATATAAAGCCACAATACAGACCTACACATGTAGTCAATTTCAAGGAGGCCCACACCTCCTTCATACCGAGGCACATATACTCTTGCTATGTGCAGTATAAATATCATTTGATAAGCATGAAGCATTTTTTTGTGTTTTCTTGTCTGACTGACTCACTGCTGTTTGGGGCCAGTCAATCAAACCAAATCTGTAATTTAGAAGAATATTCCATTCTTATGGTTATAGATAAATGTAAGGTTGCAGACTCAGGGCAAGATGGGTCAGGACTGGAAACTGAGACAGTAGCCAATACCCAGGAATGCTCTTGTACTGTTAGGTGCAACATCATTGTCGCAGTCAATGCTTGAACTCTAGTCAGTATTGAAAGCATCCACACTAAAATCTTGGCATCAGAAACAGCACAGGCCTGACAGAAGATATGTCTCTGCATCAAAAGCTCATTCAGTACTGAACCTAGTGCTGAAGCCCTTGTCACCAGTGGCTTGAAAGTCAATGATGTTAAAGTCTGGATCAGCACTGAAGAAACAGCTGCTGACACTGGCTTCAAGCCATCAATCCAAAAGTTCAGGACCAAAGGAACTGCAGGCACCAAGGGTATCATTGCAATAACTGCTAGGGCTCAAAGCAAAATTGACACTGAAGGTACAGACCTCTTTCTTCCAATCACATTGAAGGGAATTGTCACTGGAGTATCTTCAAAACAAGCAATGGCAGTGGCTTATAGCCACCAGATTCCTCAGTAATCGCTGCCTTAACTGGTCCTGATGAGGATGGGGCCAATAAAGAAACAGGAAGGACAAAATTGCAGATTATGTTGGAAGCACTGGAAGGACAAGATAAGTTACACCTTTATCTGGGCCTGTAGACAAAGTCTCCATCATCTTAAGTACAACAACAATTACACTTCTGTAAGGAGAAACAAAATGAAAAGTCTTAACTAAGGAAGAGATAGAGGAAACAGGAAATAAGACGGGTCAGTTCAAACCCTGAACCTGGAAACCCATAAGTATCATTGTATTACCTTAAAAAAGCCAAATGGCTATCCATAAAACAAATATTTAACATTCTTTTAGCATCCCACCTCTACAAACTATTCCAACTCCATACATTTATTCCCCTTGCAGCTAGACTTCATGAAAAAACCTCCTCATGCAACCTGAGACACTACAGTAATCACAAGCCACATCAGCTCTCATTACCCACAGAACCAAACTGCCCAACTGCTTTCTCTTCTCTGGCACCAACTCTTTGGCAAGCTCTCCCCATTGACATTAAGGAAGTCAACACTTATTCCAAATTTGGAATTAAACTCAAAAAGCACTTCTTTATCCAAGCCAAATGTTCTTGCTTCAATACAATACATATCACCTATGCTATTTCCTTCCCGAGTCTCTTCTCCTCTCTCTCAAGATTCTCTGAAGATTGATCCACTTTAGAAACTAATGTATAAAGTTACATTACAGTCTGTTTGATTGTACACACTGAACTGTGCTTGCTCACTCAAATGCATATGCACAGTTTTTCTATGCATTTAGTGTGAACTGCTCTGTTATTGCTTACATTTTAGTTTTTTTGTGAAATGTTTTGTATTTCACCCAGGCTGAGCCTGAAATAGTTCAGTAGTGATCATTTAAATACCCTGGTAAACAAATATAAATAAAATAAAACAAAATAAAACATACTATGCTGCCTAAAGAATGCAGAAGAAGCAGACACTTCTCTAGGCACAAGTTTTTGAATCTGAAATTACAAGAGCCGAAACATGCATAGGAGTGGATTTTCTATCCCCTCTTAACCATGTCACAACTACTGGGGATCTAAATCTGCAGTGGAAACTCTCTTCTCTTTTCTCTGAAGGTCTGTCCTTGGAACATTGAAATTACTCGGAAGAAAGACAAGTACAAAGCTCCCCTTCCACATATTGTACCCCAAGTAGCAATCCTTGCAAAATAAGCATATTTTTTGTATTCCCTGAGAGCCATTTTTTAGAACCTGCAAAAATACCACATTTAATTGACAAATGCTAAGCTCCCAAACATGTAATACACAGGGTGTAGCAGTTCTGAAGCAGAATTTTATGAATCCACTTAGCACATTTCTTGAAAAAGAAATTATCCATTACAGCTGTGACACTGCCAGCCCAGCTATCTGGAATTTTGTAAATAATTCTATGTAATTTGTGAATATTGATATGATTTATAAAGAACTGCATGTTATGTACTGATCTTCAAGAAGGTAACCACAGCATACCCTGCTAGAACATAGAAGATTAACTTACAAAACATAAAGAAAATAAGTTGAACTTAAGTGCTTTATGATGTGCTATAAATATTAGTTTCCTTGCAGCAAGAAGACAAGATATCTAGAGCTAGAGGTTTTTTCTATTGTCTTGGAGAGAAGTATTTACTATGTTTAAAATGTAAAGTGATTTGTTGCTCTATGACATCCTACCCATAGCCGGCCTTAGGCACAGGCCAACTAGGCAGCTGCCTAGGGCACTGCTCTAGCAGGGGCACTTTTCCTGTATTTATTTGAATAGGTAGACCAGGATATGGATACTGGGTAGTGTGGGGGGGTGCTGTGGAGTCCTTTTGCCTAGGGCACCAGCTGACCTAAGACCGCTCCTGATCCTACCTGCTGCTTTTCTGAGAGATACGTACTTCTCACACAGAGATGTTAAAATTCTGTTAGTATCTGTTAGCCTAGGAACTGAAGGCAGGTGACAACATGTGATGTCATCCAAACTGACTCAGCAGTAATGTTTGATAGTAATTTAAGAACTTTCTCAGAGAAAGACTGTGAATTTTTTATCTTGTCTTGGACCTAGAAACATCCACTCATCATCAGCACTACATCTGCACTTGCTGTAAGTAGGATTTAGGGTATAGTATCTCTTAGATATAGATAGGAATATAATAAATATGTTTTCTGTTTTTATTTGAGACTATCCTGCAATGTGGTTTTAAAATATTTCCTGTGATTATGAACTCTGTAGTTACTGTGTTGCTTGAGGATTGTCTTGTTCTTTTATTATTTATTATTAAATATAATTAAACATATCTTTGTGGCTGATATTTGTGAGACATATTTAAACACTTAAAGTATTTGCATATGTATTTGGTGACATTGTACAGGCCACTCCTAAATAGCCTTGAAAGTCTTGGTCACAATTCCCATTTGGATAATAATAACATTACACAGTAGGACTGGTCACCCTTTGTTAAGGGCCTTAAGTAGCTGATAAGGAGGGGTTGGTGATAGTGATACCTAACTTATAGTATGGGCAGAAGGGGGCATAGCTAGTAAACCTGTGTCAGCCATCCCTAGGTGCGTGCGTATTTGTTTGTATATAAATCAAATCTCAAAGTGTGTGTGTCAGCTACTTGGGCAGGGACACAAAGCACTGGTTGGACAGAGAGGGTGCTGGAAGTCTTGGCTTGACCCTTCAGCTGAGATCTTAACCCTATAGCTGTGCCAGTGCGGAGTCTTATGGGGATCTGGAGAAAGAGGGAGAAACCAACCCCCAAACTGACTGTGATCTCTGTATGCTCTTAAGGGAAATTGTACTTTACTGTGTGTGTACTTGTCATCCTCCCATTGTGTACGTCCCTCACTGTTGCCAGTGGTGAGGATGGCGGGTCCTTGATTACTAGGCTAGTGCAGAGGTGTCACACATTAATTGGTTGGCAGTGGTAGGATATCCACATCACATATTAATTGGTTGACATTGGTGAGTTAGCCACATCACATATTAATTGGCCTGTAGTGGTGTGGATAGTGAATTCCTGTAGCCTGTGTACAGTGGTCACTGAAGGTGTTTGTACTCTCAATCAGATAAGCAGTGAACATTCAGAGTTCATACCACAATTGTTTATTTAGTTTTTGTTAGCTTAGTTAGTCAGGGACAGCATGCAAGCATGTCAGAAAAGGAGTATGGCAAGTTGACAAGGAGCCAGTTGTCTGAGATGTGCCAGGCTAAAGGATTGGTGTATGCCAACCAGACTAAAGCAGAAATGATTGTAGCTTTAGTCACAGCTGCATCACAGAATAGCAACTAGGAGGACAATCAGACTGGCCTTGGAGATATACAACTCTCAGAAAATGGACAGCCCAACCTTTCCACAGAGGACTTAAAAATCCATCTGGGGTTAAAGAGACTTGAGAGGGAGGCCAGGCATTTGAAAATAGAAGCAGCAGAGAGACTGAGACATCTGGAGGCTGAGGAAAATGAGAAACTGTAACATCTGAAGGCTGAGGAAACTGCAATGCCTGGAAGCTGAGGAGAAGGAGAGGCAGAGGCAATTTGAAACTTTGATGCTAACTCTTCAGCAGAGTCATGGAGGTAATGGGGAAGGGAGTAACTGAACCCCAGAAGCAACAAAGGTCAGTAACTTTCTTCCACAATTTACAGTGGGGGATCATTTTGATAGTTTCATTCATATGTTTGAAAGGGTATATAAACAGTTTAATATTGACCAAGGGCTCTGGATACAGTTCCTGACCCCTTACTCCATGGTAAAGCTGTAACTGTAATTTCTAAACTGTCTGATACTGATTGTTAAAATTATAATGTTGTAAAGAACAGACTTTTAGAATGTTTTAAGTTAACACCTGAAGCTTATAGGAAAAAGTTTTGTGAGCATAGACGCAAGGCAGATGAAAGTGTGTGTGAATATGCTGATGAACTAAGCACTTATTTTCATAGATGAGTGAGTGGATGTTAGGTCACCACTTTTGCAGGACTGTCAGACTCTTTGGTGAGGGAACAACCCCTTAGCACTTTGCCTGAGGACATGAGAATCCGGTTAGCTGACAGACAATACACTACTGCAGATGACTTGGGAAAGAAGGCAGACCTATATCTAGCAAGCAGAGCATCACTGCACAGGAAAGGGACACCTAGTGATGTATATGGGTCTAAGGGAACTCATGGTGGGCAGCCCAGACTGCTCCAACAGAGTCTGTCAGTAGCAGAGGAAGCCACTAGTCCAGGTACACTTCCAGGGCCAAAGGCGAAATGTTTTAAATGCAACAAGTGGGGTCATGTAGCATACAGATGTCCACAGAAGCAGGGTGGGGAACAAAAGGTGGGAAAGCTAGTAAGTGGGAATGACAAAATGCCAGCAGTAAGGTGTCTTGAGACAACAAGTGTACCAAACTACCACAAGAGATTGTATACTATCTTAGTGAATGGGAAAGAGGCCACAGCTAAGAGAGAAACCTCCTCTGACCTAACCATTATGAAGCCTGCAATGGTTACAGAGGAGCACTACTTGCTTGGGCAGTCTACTCCAGTCAGAGTTTTAGGAGGAACCCCATTCCAAATACCTTTGGCTAGGGTTCACCTTGACTGGGAGGGTGGAAAAGAAAGCAAGCAAGTAGGGGTGTTTGAGAATATCCCTGCAGATGTCCTGATACAGAGTGATTTTGATAATGCAGTACCCTTTGTGCATGCAGTTACATGCAGTCAGGCTTTGAGACAAGCATGTGGGTCTGGTAGCCTGGGGGAGACCCACGCAGGCCGCACACTTGCAGCCAGGACTGGTGAGGTGGTTGCTTCAGGGAGGGAGCTACCATGTAGCAGTGAGACTGACGGTGAGCCACAGCTGCTTGGGGGTACTGATATTACCTTGGACAGAGTGACTGCAAGGGCAGAGGTGAGTAGTAGTATCCAAGCTGACAGTGAGGCACCACTGTCAGAGGATACCAGACTTCCTGTGGAAGAGCAGCTGGGAAGGGTTACAAAGAGAGCTCAGCTCTCAGAACCTACATTACAAGGCCTGAGGGAGGTAGCTAGTGAAGCACCTGATTCTCAAGGGAAGGGAGAATCTGTATACTGGGACAAAGGGTTACTGTACAGAGAGTGAACCCCTGAGAGAGGGCTAGAGGGTGAGAGAATACAGCAGTTGGCAGTGCCCAGAGCCTAACGTTTGTCACTTCTAGCCATAGCCCATGATATTCCCTTTGCAGGTCATATGGGCATAAAACATACGAATATATGTATTATACAGAACTTCTATTAGCCTGGGATTTCCAGAGGTGTAACAGGGTACTACAGGACCTGTGAGCAGTGCCAAAAGGTGGGCAAGGCAAGAGACAAGGTGAAAGCTCCTTTGATGCCTTTGTCTGTGATTGAGGAGACATTTCAGAGGGTAGCTATGGATATTGTGGGCCTCTGAGTAACCCAAATTCCACAGGGAAAAAGTATATCCTAGACTAGTGGTAGTAGATTATGCTACCAGATACCCTGAGGCAGTGGCACTGTCCTCCATTGAGGCAGAAAAGGTGGCAAACATTTTGTTAGAGATTTTCAGCAGGGTAGGTTTCCCAAAAGAAATACTGACTGGCAGAGGTGCCAATTTCATGTCAGACCGGCTGGCTTGTCTGTGGAAATACTGTGGAGTGAAGCACCTAAAGACCACCCTCTACCATCCCCAGACTAATGGTCTTGTTGAGAGGTTAAACTCTACACTCAAGATGATGCTATGGGCATTTGCAGACCAGTTTAAGAGGGAGTGGGATAAATATTTACCCCATGTGTTGTTTGCTTACAGAGAGGTGCCCCAGGAATCCATAAGTGTTTCACCCTTTGAGTTGCTGTATGGGCTTAGGGTGAGGGGACCGCTAGATTTGATTCAAGTTGAGTGGGAGGGTGAGTGTGAATTCCACAAAGAGTCTGTTGTGGCATATGTCCTAAACCTCAGGACAAGGTTCAGGGAACTCATGGGCTTGGCCCAGGGGACCCTGGCAGAAGCACCACTCAGAAAAAGGTCTAGTATGACAGGAATGCTCGCACTACAGAGTATGCTGTAGTGCAGCAGGTAATGGTTCTCATTCCTATCAGACACAACAAGCTGCAGGTAGCTTGGGAGGGACACTACAAGGTGGTAATGAAGCAAGATCCCTGCACACCTCACAGCCCCCGCTACTTAAATACACCAACTTCGAGATCGCATTACAGTGCAGAAAAGGGAAATCTTCCATTTCCATGCTGTACGGAGATCTCCATTAAAAGATTTGAAGTTTCAAGACTTCGATCATATGGCATCGACCATATCAGATTCGAAGTTTTGAAACTTTGATCTTCTGATATAGACCCGATAATGTCACAGAAGGGAATAAATAAAAGTCAGAAAAAATTAAGTTCACAGGAAGAGTCTGTGATAGGTTTTCATTGCTGAAGCTTTGTAAGCTGGAGAAGAAGTCTGTAGAGATAAGGTAGGTACAAACTGGCCACATCTACTAAGCACAATCACAAGGCTTTCTTCACATATGTCTGCAATCTCATGGGAAGCACCCAGATCTGCTCAGGACTGGTGGTCAAGGATACCACATATGTAAATGCCACAGATATAGCCAACCTGTTGGCAGACAGATTCAGTGAAAACTTCACCCCTCTGTCCCCCCCATCAGTAAATCAGGACATTCCCAGCACCTGCCCTCCTCCCTTTATCTCAAGAGAGCAAGTCATCACTACCTTCTCAAAGGCAAAAAATACAGCCTCCATGGGACCCGATAACATCTCAGGCTGCATCCCACATGAACTCAGGCAGGAACTTGCAGCACCATTAAGCACTCTATTCAACCAAAGCCTGAATACTGGCTTCATCCCAGTCGAGTGGAGGACAGCCACTGTCATTCCTTTGCACAAAGGTGGAGCGTCTACCGATCCAGAAAATTATAGCCCCATCAGCCTAACTAGTAAGATCTGCAAGGTCATGGGGTGGATTATCATGGACCTCATTAACAAGGACATTGGCAACCTCCAAACACTCAATCTCATACAATTTGGTTTCATGAAGGGGAGGTCATGCCTGTTAAATTTGGTCAACTTCCTTGACACAGTCACCAAAGTCATGGATGAGGGGAAGACCATGCACATCTTCTACCTTGACCTGGCCAAAGACTTCAATACTATTCCCCACTCAGGTATAATAGATAAACTCTCTCAACTAGGCATCAATATGTAAGTTACCAGATGGGTAGCAAACTGGTTCACTGATAGAACACACCTAGTCAGAATAGGGGATGCCAACTCAAGCAGTCAACCTGTAATGAGTGGTGTAGCCCAGGGATCAGTCTTGGGGCCTTTGTTGTTTGGGATATACTTTTCTGAGGTGCAGGCCAAAACCAGTGGGCTATGGCTGACCAAGTTTGCAGATGACTGCAAGCTGGGTGCTATCATCAATTCCCCTAGTGATGTCCTTCAAGAGGATCTCACCCAAACAAATGACTGGTGCCAAAAACATGGCCTCAAACCGAATGCCAAAAAATGCATCATCATCCCATTTGGGAATGTGACATCCCCACAAATTATCACATTAATAACAAGGTCCTAAGCACACAATCACTCGTGAGAGACTTAGGCACCCAGGTTGACAGCAAACTGACTTTTGACCACCATATTGCCTCTGTTGTTCAGAAAGCTTTCTACATGGCCCACCTCATTAGTATGGGTATCTCATCCAGGGACAAGATGGTCATAACATTTCTCTATTCTTCCCTTATAAGACCCATTACTGAGTACAATGCCTCTTTTGGCATGCACCTCACAGAGCACATGCAGCAGCAGGAGAGACCACAGAGGTTCCTCACCAGGAGAATCCAGGGCCTCAAACATCTACCCTAAACAGAGAGGCTAAAGGCCCTGTCCATCTATTCAGTCTCATACAGACTTCTCAGAGGTGACCTCTGTCTGGCATATAAAATAATCTCAGACCCCGCCTTGATGGGACTGCTGCATATCCGCAGGTCAGGCTCCACTCAAATAACCTGCATGCGTGACCTCAACCTGGTCTGTGACATGAATAGGACTTGTTGGCGGGACAGATTTGTGTCCCAGAGACTCCCCCTTCTGTGGAACAGACTCCCACTCCACATCAAGCAGAGTACCTCATTAATCCTTTTTAATCACAACCTGGATAACTGGATGGTGAGCAGAAAATACACCCTTGGGATTCCACCTGTGTCCCTCCTGGACAGGGGCATTGCGTGCTGACTTGTCGGAACATGGGCTAAATTCTTGCCTAGGCTTGTAAGGGCCTCAGGGTCAAAAGCCTAGTAACTTCTTATGATCCTATGATCCAAAGCATTGAAGGAGGGTGGGAGCAGCTACAGCCTTGGAAAATGAAAATATAGTGTTAAGTTTACAGAAATATATAACAGATACACAAAAATGTGCACTAAAAATACTCTGTGCAAAGACTTTTTTTTCATAATAAAGGCAGTGTAAAATTGTCATTGTGTATTCTTATGTTGATTTATGCATACTGAAGAGCAGAGTTTATATTTTCTGCCTGTTCAGCCAAATAGAATGACATTTGTATTCTTATTTGAATGTTGTGTGAAGTATAAAAATTTCTGATTTATTAAAATTGTTTGATTTTATGTTCAAGATACAACAAACTTTTAGTTAAGCAAACTTAGTAACTCTAAATCAGAACCTTATAATCAACAATTAAGAACAAAGGCTATGCGCTAGTAATGGGGTGCACAATACAACACTGGTATACTTTACAGGCACTGGCTAACTGGATGTGAGTTATGGCATTGGGAGGGGTTGAGTCAGTTTTCAGTTAAGATCTTAATTCCTGTGTGTGTCTCTTTACTCAACTATCCTAAATTGCTGACTTCAGACTCCTTAGGGACAAATCTGAAAAAAATCCAGTGTGACACAATTTCATGCTGCAGGTATCAAAGAAGGTATTTAACAGTTACCTTTTAAAAGAAAGACACAAAATCACAGGGTAGAAAAGAAAATACATATTTATGTCATGGTATATAAACCAAAAGTGCAAGAATGATTTATTTACCAGGAGAAATTGAATTAATATTAAAGAAAGCCATAGATTTCTATGTGATGGAACTGTAAGGTGTGCAACTAAAAAGAATGACAATGGAAATAGACATGTAAAATATGGGCTGCTCATGAAAATGGTATGCAAACAAGGCAATATTAAGTACAAATAAAGATGAAATTACAAACAGCAATATGGCACCCAAGACAGTGCTTGGAGACAAAACAGTGTGATAGTGTGGCTTTGGACATGAAAAACAAATACCATTTTAAATCATGACTGGAGAGAATACTTTTGCTTAATTGTGTAAGAAATGGAAACAACTGCAGCAACTAAATATTAATATTTCTGAGACATAACAACAGTCAAAGCAGAAATGTTTGTGGATAATATTGAAGTACATCTTGTAAATACAGTACACTCTAAGCATAGTCAGTGAAGGCCAGAATGAATATGGGAATTCAATCCAAGCGATGAATAAGAATAAAAGATATTTCTTGTCTGCAAAGTTATGGATTAAAGGCAAGCAGCTGTATTTCCACTGGATACTTGCAGGCTGCAACTTAATGGTAGAATCCTCTTTTAAGATGCTGTGTTTAAACTGTAATTTGTGCATATATGCATGCTTGTTACACTCATATTCTGGACATAAACAAGCTGTTGGACAAGTATATGTAAGCTTTGAGAATGAAAATAAAAAGAGTACAAGTTGTTGTTCTGGACAATGACATTAAAAAAACAGCTAAAACGACCAAATATATTGGGCAGAGATGCTTATATTACTTGGGCTTGATAAAGAGAACGTATGCCATACAGATGAAAACTAGTCTACTTTATATTGGAATATGTGGTAAAAAAGCAGTATACATTAAGTGTGTACAGCCCATAGATAGTGGAGAAACACCAAGACAGGCTGTGAGACAAGTCTTGGGAAATGTGAGAAATAGTGTGCACAGCAGTCACAAAGACACTCTTTTTTGAATGTTTGAAACCTTTTAAAACTGTTACAATATAAAGGTAGTCCAACACTAAAATTAAGTGCAGAATTCAGGGATGAGTTCATGTATTTATAACATTACTAGCCAGCCACCCACTGTGACTAACAAATACAGTAAAATGTGTCTGTGATTAACATTTTCCAAGTCGACACGAATGTCTGTAGTTAAAAAAATTAATGAAAAAGAACTAAAAGATATGGAGCTATGGAGTCAATATGAGTCAGTCAAAGAGAACCAACTAACTGGATAAACAGTACAGTAGCAGTTGTGAAGAAAGGCATGGTTAAATTTTGCACTGACCCATAATATCTTATCAACCAGATCAAGAAGGAACACTGTCAACTTCAAACCTCCAGCTCACTTACCTGGTTACAGTACTGAAATAAATAGAGAGAATACTAAGGACACATTGCAACTATGCTGCTACCAAATTATTTTCACTGCTCCACAAAATCCAAGGGTTTTTGGAAGTTTAGGCTAGATTATGCCAGTTCCACACTTTATATTTTCAACAAACCTTTATACCATTATAGGTTCTTTAGGCCAGCTTTCAGGATCTTGTCAGCCCTTGAGCATTTCTAATGGCCAATAGCAACTATAAATTAATAGCTATTAAGAGTTGCCAGTGTAACAGATGACATACTAATTTAGAGTGCTAAAAAGCAAGAACAGTACTGACAGAATTATATAAAGTAAAAACTGGTTTCCCTCATAGTAATAACATGTATTTGATAGGAAAAAAAAAAATATATATATATATATATATATATATATATAGAGAGAGAGAGAGAGAGATACAGTATAATTTGGTAAAACTGTTTTCCTTCACAGTAACAGAGGTTTGGTAATATAGTAAGAGTGTAATATTTTTAAAACACAGCATCTGTAAGTACAGAAAAGAAATATGCAGTAAACAAGTGTGATTAGCTTAACAGAATGTGCTTGTGTGGAACAAAAAGTATTATACTTCTGAATGTTTTTGTAACAAATGGCATTAACAATAGAGGCTTGTTGAAATATCATAAACAGTGAAATGTACACAGAAATGTAAGTGAAAAGGAAATGGCTAACACAGCAAAAAAAAAGTTACAAACTGTCTTATCAATGAAAGAACATTTTTGCCTGTTGAGAACTGTTTTTTTTCTGGACTGAGATAAGGATGCAAGACAATGAAGGCTTTAATACAGGAAAATAATGTTTTCATCAAGGGCAATGTTTTGAAACTATAAAAGTTGTTGTAAAAGACTTTTTAGCGGACATTTTATTATCTGAGTCAGCTGAGGAAGTGCAGTGTATCTGACAGTAATCAGTGTTATAAAGAAAATGTTTTTAATCTCACAGTAGTGCTTGGTCAGCTTGTTTCAATAAACTCTTGAACATACAAATATACAGTTGTACAGTTAGTCTGTGTACATGATGATAATTCAGTTTAAGAGTGGTGTGCCAGACTTAATTCGGACCTTTTAAATATTCGTAAAAGTACTATGAGAAGCACTAGTTAATATTTTGTTGGCGCCAACCTCAATACAACTGCCACATTTCTATAGTGTATATGGATGGTGCACTTTTCTGGAAGAATGGAAAGTACTACACTGGGTATGCAATAGTGACATTGCAGAAGAGAAACAAACAAGTTATGGTTAAGTTACCAGGATAAATGTTAGCACAAAGGGGTGAGCTAGAAGCTGGAAAATATGTTTTGCAGCATTTACACCCAGTAAATATTTACAGCGATAGTGCTTATGTGGTAAATTCTCTGAGACTACATGGAACAGCGACTGGAGTGCTTGGTTAAATGGGTTATTTTCAGAATGGTGAAACACCATTATCACAGTTTTAATTGCTATAGTAGCTATTATTTTGTTAATCATAATAATGTGTATGTGTGCTAAACTTTGTATCAAAAAGACTGTCAGTCAGGTATCTATTGTAGTTAATGTAGGTGGTAAAGAAAGCAACAACCAATGTAGACATGAATTTTCTGTAAAATTCAAAGTCTGATTTAAATTTTGATTACATTTTTTTTTTGGTTTTCAAAATAAAAAGGGGGAATTGATAGAATTACATAAAGTAAAAGCTAGTTTCCATCAGAGTAATAACATGTATTTGATAGAATAATATATATATATATATATATATATATATATATATATATATATATATATATAATTTGGTAGAACTGTTTTTCCTTCACAGTAACAGAGGTTTGGTAATTATAGTAACAGTGTGATATTTTTAAAACACAGCATTTGCATTTGTAAGCACAGAAAAGAAATATGCAGTAAACAAGTATGATTAAAATAACAGAATGTGCTTGTGTGGAACAAAAAGTATTATACTTCTGAATTTCTTTCTAACAAATGGCATTATGATACTTCAACAAGCCTCTATTGTTAAACAGTTGAGTATACACAGATATTCAAGTGAAAAGGGAAATAGCTAACACAGCAAAAAAAGTTATAGACTAGTCTATCAATGAAAGAAGATTCTGGCCTGCTCTGGACTGAAATAAGGATGCAGATAAAGAAGGCTTCAATATAGGAAAACAATGTTTTCATTAAGGACAAGTGGTTGTAAAATACGTTTTGGTGAACATTTTGTTATTTGAGTCAGCTGAAGAAGTGCAGGGCACCTGTGTTATAAAGAAAACAATGTTTTTAATCTCACAGTAGTGCTTGGTTGACTTGTTTCAATAAACTATTCGGCATAAGAATATACAGTTGTACAGTTAGTCTGTGTGATCTGCTGATAATTTCATTTTTAACAAGTACTACTGATAAAGTAAGTTGCAAAAAACACTCGAGATATCAGGGTTTCTAACACCATAATGGCACCAGTTTTGTCTTACTTCTTTGAAAAATACTTATTTATTTATTTAGTTAGTTAGTTATTTTACATTTGTTGACCGGGATTGTCTGACTGAGCTGAAGAGCACTTTTTCAGCAGAGGCCTGGGGAGAAAAGCTTCAACATATTATACAATTTTCATTATAAATTAGCATTAAACAGCAATGTTACAGGATTATTACAAGGTATTAAGTAGCAATACAATGTTATAAAGTGTCAATAATCAGGAGTATAGCATAACTATTTCAAGATGTATAAAAAGAAATATGTCATTAAGATGAGTATAGTTTTTGGGGTAAGTGGTTACAAAAACTCAGTTTTATCATAATGTAGCTGCATGAAGGCAAGACAATTACAATAGAATGTTTCTCTGAGGCAATTTGCTTAATAGATTTTAGAAGACAGTAGAAAGAGTATAATAATGTTCAACTGGGAACTTTGTACCACAAGAAATTATGTGAAATCTTTGATAGAGCTGGATTAGAAGTTTTAAATGTGATGATGAACACGTTTGTAAGGATTCCTGGGATTTCCTTAAAGGTATTCAACCCGGCTTTTTCAAGCCTGAACTCCTCATGATAACTATAGACATCAAAGATCTATTTCCTAGCATACCGCACTCCACTGGGTTGGAGTGGTTCAACGATGTCTTGAACACTGAAGCCAGGCTCAGTAATAAAATGACTAGTCTTCTAGTTGAGTTAATGGAAACTTTGTTACAAAATAACTTCATTTATTTTAATGGTGAACTGTTCAGACAGAAAAAAGGTGTAGCTATGGGCGCCTCCTCCGCCTCCCTGTATGCCAATGTAGTTTTGCACAAATGGGAACAGAAGTTTATTTTTTCCACCACTTGGGTCCAATATCTAACACATTACATGAGATACCTGGACGACATCTGCATCCTATGGAATGGCACCTTTAACCAATTCCTAGATTTTTTCCGTTACATCAACTCCACCACCTCCTTTTTAGTGTTCACTCACAATATTAGTGAAAATGAACTTCACTATCTTGATGTCACCTTATACAAAGATTATAATAATCAAGCATTTCATTCTAAACTATACAGAAAATCTACCTTCTCTAACTCATACTTGCATTTTCAGAGTGGACACCCATTCTATCAGAAAAAAAGGCATTGTGAAGGGCCAATTTATTAGAGCTTCTAGGATGTGTAGTACTTCAGGAGATTTTTTAGATGAAATTGGCTTTTTGAACTCCTTGTTTACTGAGAGGGGTTACCCGACTTCTCTTGTTAACTCCTTGGCACAGGAAGTGATAGAAAATAGAGAAACAAAATACCCCCCACTTCTTGGTAAAGGGGGACCTTTTGATATAAGCAACAACACAGCGGTAACTGACACATTTCAGGGCAGCTTTATTTACACATATTCTTTTAATACCACTGGAGTTGAGGAGGTGATTAGGAGGCATTGGCCTGTTTTGACTTTCCACGATGAATTCAAGGATATATTACCAGCACACCCTAAATTTGTAAGAAAGAGGGATATGAAATTCAAGGAGTTATTTGAAAGGAAACCTGTCCATTCGATTAATACCCATGGCCCAAAATTGGGCACATTCAAGTGCGGGTCTTATAAACAGTGCCATGCTGTCCTCAATGCTCCCACTCTTTTCATCCCCTCCAGGAACTTTAACATCAAATCTCTTAACTATTACAACTGTGGAAGTAAAGAGGTAGTATATTTGGGCTTCTGCACCACTTGTTCTAGCTTCTATGTTGGCAAAACGGAGAGGCCACTTAGAAGAATATATGAGCACTTTTACGACATGGGCAAGCATAAGGAATCCAATGCATTTTATAGACATTCCCTTTCCTGCCCTAAAATAGACCTCAAATTTATAGTGTTAGAACAAGTGATGCCTGATGCCAGGGGAGGAGATTGGGAAACAACTCTTGAGTATAAAGAACTTTTATGGCAATTAAAGTTGGATGCAGGTAGACACCCCGGTTTGAATGACAACATAAATATAAGCAGTGTCCTTAAATTAAGAATGGCCCGACTATAGCATAACTATTTTTATATTTTAAAATAATTCCCTTTTGGGACTACAATTAATAAATGTATTTCATCAGCCAGTTGTAAATACACAACATATATATATTATATTACATGCAGAATATGTTTATCCATTTAAAAAAACATTATCTTTTATACATTTTTTTGAATATTTTTATGAATGTTATATTTGAATGTTTTTTAATTCTAAAACATTATAATTAACATGTTTTTCAGATTTGGTAATTATTTTTACTTTATTAATTACCTTAGAATAGTTTTAAAGCATTTTAATATACTGGTGTGACAGCATTTTGAAAGTTCTGATCATGTTTTCCAAGGGAATATTGACTTCAGAATATTTGGCTTGTTAATTCAATATGCTAATTGATTAAGTAGCGATTCGCTAGAGAGTATTTAAACCCTCTGTGGCAATTCATATTTCAACTTGATAAAGCTTGGTAACAACCGAGCGAAAGCGCTTGTTTTTACTTGCTGTTCGTTTTTACCTACTGTTCGTACCTAATAAAGTATTAACTTTACATCGGTTTGGCTCCTTTGCCTTGGATTCATTATTCTTCCTGGTTTTGGCGGTTTTTCTTTTGACATTTCAGTAGAAAGAGTAGTCAAGGAAGATTAGAGAGAGCTAGTGAGAAGAGTGAGTTAAGGGCAGGCAGTAGATTAAGGTATGAGAAGTAGGGATTGTTTAAGGAGGGAGAGTGCAGTGGCAGGACCAGTGACTTTTAAAGTGCTCCTTGAACATTATTTATTTATTTATTTTACATTTGTTAACCGGGGGTGTCTGACTGAGCCGAAAAGGCCCTTTTTCAGCAGAGGCTCAGGGAGAAAAGCTCCACAAAGAAAAATTACAGACACATTTAGTTATTTAGACATGATCAGTATACACACAAATTACAAGAGACATGTTTTACAGTGATATGCGGCACATAAATAGTTACAGTGGAGAGAACAAACAAAAAAATATTAATTTTAAAAATTAATAGATTTGTGGGGTACAGCAGAAATTTGGAACATAGGTAGAATACATACATAGTACACAGGTACAGTACATACATTGTAGACTTGCCAGTGTTTGTGAGTAAGAATGAAAACTATTATCAAGTGCTCTAGATTTAGTATAAACATCTATTGTTTATAAGTGTAAATATACAACCGAGTACAAGTGTGCTATACTCACCTTTAGAACAGATCTGCAGTAGTCTGATTTATATGGGATGATTATCAAAGCTTAAAGAGCATGTAAGGAGGAAGAATGGTCAGAATCTAGGAACCCTTGAACAGCAGCCTCAGCAATGACTACCTTGGATCTAGAGCGGGAGTGCACTTTGTAATGCTTGGTAAACATGTGAAATCAAGACTGAGTAGCAGCCTCTAGTATGCTTCTAGAGTCCACTCCTTTCCAAAATGCCGTTGAAGTAGCCAAAGCCCAGACAGAGTGAGCCCTGACTATACCTATGAGTGAAAATTCATGGTGGGAATAACAAAACCTAATAGCTTAGGACAACCATCTCAAAATGGACTGTTTAGGAAGTGCTTTCCCCTTTTTCTTACCTTCATAGGAAATAAACAGCTGATCAGCAATCCGGAAGGATATGGTTCTATCAAGACAGCTCCTGAGGTGCCTATGAACATCTGAAGTATAGAGAATCAATTCTCCCTCAGTTAACCTAGTTTGCTATGAATTTCAACAACATTTTAGGCATAAAGGAAGGGTTAGTTCTGAAGGAAACCCTATCCCTATGAAAATAAAATAAGGATGGATGACTATTAAGGTCTGAAGCTCAGATACATGCCTGGCAGAGGTCAGAACAATTAACAAAACTGTTTTCCAATCCATGTCAGGACTAGCCACTTGTTAGTGTAAAAATTGGCTCTTAGTGATTTGGTCATGTTGACTAATTATTCTACAAATGGTCACAGATGTTTGCCAGTGATAAGTGGGTTGAGGATCAAACCTATCCCAGGGATCCAACCTAACAGTAGAACTGATCTATGTGCCTCTGTTGGCTCATGAGTACTGCCATAAAGCTCAATGGCCATGGATCAGTAAGCTACCAGCTGGCCAGTGTCCAGTTTCCCAGCTTGCGTTACCTAGGATAACTATATTGAGAATAAGCTGCAAGTAAAACGAATCAATGTACCAACCAGTAACTAAGGATTGCTACACTCAGTATAGGTTCACTTACAGGACAGAGCTTGGAAGTGAATGACATGATGGTAAGAAAGAGGCTGGAAATCTTCTGTGTCCAGGAGACAAGATGGAAGGGCAGTGCAGCAAAGCCACTTGGCTTGGGATCCAATGTCTACTACTCAGGAGGAGGGCAGCTGTGTGCACATATTGTAACAGACAGAACAGGAAATGAGGACAACCTGGGTCCATATGGGTGAGGCAGCAGTAATAAAGAAGAAGAGGCCATTCTAGACTTCTTTGGCAAATGGCTTGATGGTGGCCAACACATGGTTCAGCAAGACAGACAATCAAAATATCACATACAAGAGTGGCCAACAATCAAATCGGGTAGATTTTCTCCCTGTTAGGAAAGAGCACTGGGGTAGAATCAATGATTACAAAGTCTTCTCCAATGAAACTGTTCACAGCATAAACCACTCATTGTCACAGTCAGCTGTAAGTACTGGCCAGAGAAGATTCTAAGATCAACAGAGACTAGGCTGAAGACCTAGAAGTTGAATGGAAAGAAAGGAGAAGCATTCAAAAAAAAAAAAAAAAATATATATATATATATATATACATATTTATATATATATATATATATATATATATATATATACATATATATACATATACAGATATATACATATATATATATATATATATATATATATATATATATATATATATATATATATACACACACACACACACACACACACACACATATATATAAAATATATATAAAAAATAATTATCTATATATATATATATATATATACATATATATATATATATATATATATATATATATATATATATATTATATATAGAATATATATATTAATACATCTTCCCCAGGATTTACTAATGTTCCATGTAAGACTAGATTAATCTTACAAGGAAGCGCCAGTCTAAGAGTATGACGGCAGCGCGCCATGCATATTAACGAGGGCGCGCTGCCTCAACACTAAAGCTTACATGGAGGGTGGATGAGTGTAGGGGGCGTGTCGGACTGCCAAGCAGTCCAAAAATCCGTGCCCCTGCAATGAAGAAATGCCGCAATTTCAAGTTACATGAGCGAGTCTGCTCACATGTGCACAATGTAACACTACACTCCCCCATATGTTAAACAACTGACAAAATTAAAAATAGAAATTTTTTTTTTCTTCCGATATAGCTGCCCGTATTTGCACGTGTTTGCATGGGTTTGCCCATTGCTTAGCTACAGTTAGCAGCTTAGACACCGGAAGAGGATAATAAAAAAAATATATACAAATTAAGCAAAATAGTGATAGTGTAGTGGTTAGAGCCTTCGCACAAAGAGGAGGCATTTCTGGTTCGAGTCCCACTACTGCACGTTCCATTTTCTGTTGGAAATCTGTATACAAAAATATTTCCTGACATTTTTTATGTATAAGTTTTGTAAAAAGCATTGAAAAGTTAAATGTAGAAGTGAATGAATTTTATATATATATATATATATATATATATATATATATATATATATGAAGGTGAAATGGTTATGCATTCTGAGGCATGAGTACCCTATTTTAAGCAATCTAAAGTACTGCTAAGCACATTTTACCAGTATTGAGCATATTTACATCCAATTGCGCATAGCTGCGCATCGCGTTTACCAGCACAATGTCTTTGCGCGTAGCTGTGTACTGCACTAATCAGTGCAATCACAACATATTTGCACGTAGCTGTGCACCGCGCTAACCAGCGCAATGTCAGGCAACGTCAAGCAATGTTGAGCAACGTCGAGCAACGTTGGGCAAAGTCGAGCAAAGTTGAGCAAAGTCTGTTAAACATGGCTACACCTCCTTTACTGTACCTTAACTAGTCAGGTCTGCCCAGTAGGAAAATAAAAAGCAGTGACAGGGCTTGAACTCAGGGTACTGTGCAGTATAGTCACAGTACTTAACCACTAAGCCATGACAGCATTTCATAAACATGCACTTTCAACAGACACATATCTATCAAAGGAATTTTAAACATTGCCAACATCAGCTAAGCAGGTGTGCCTACAGCTGAGTTTTTCCAAAACTGGCCAGTCACAAATAAGTGCGGGAAATGAGGCATATTTAAGCTCTACAGGTGGGAATACTTGCTATAACTGGTTGCAGCTTCCTTCTGCAATCAGCATGGCCGGTGTTGGAGAAGGCACTCGATTTAGAGTGCAGTGCTGGGGCATTGAGGAGTCCAAAGTAATGGTTTGGCTCCTTGTCCACAATCATGAGGAAAGACTCCTGCGAGGCCAGTACCAGGGTACCCAATATAAAACGGAGGCCTGGAACAGTCTTGCCCATGATCTTACCAGTGCCACTGGTATTCCTCAGACTGGTGAGCAGGTCAGGCACCATTATTCTGACCTGAAGCGATGTATGGAGGATCAACTGGACCATTGGATCCAGGAATTCCGTGCAATGCCTAATGCCCCAGTACTGAGTAAGTAGCCACTGTATTAAGTAGTTAAGAATTGCTATGCTTGTCTATACTATGGATAGGTATGTCTCAATATCACTGCATTTACTTCACAGCTGCAGGTGTCCGGGCTATGAACCAGCAAACCCATGAAGATAGGCTACAAAGGCTGCATCATCAGGCAGGTTAGTAATTATCCTGCATGTACTGTTATACAAAATAAATGAGAGAGCCTTCAAAAAGTGTTTTAGCCCAATAAATAAAGGTGTAATAATCCTTTAATAAATGTATAATTCCTGGAGTGTGTCTGTGTCATTTTCTTTCATATGTTGTTGTACTGTTGCATTCTACAAATAGTAGTGTTGTATTAAGCAGTGTCAACCCATACTTGGGTAGGCCCATATAATGTGGATGAAGGGAGTGCCAGTAGCTTTTATGCATATTTACAGCCTTCAACTGTTGGTTCATCCCCAGCATGTACAGGTTAATCTGGCACATGAGTAGCTCGGTATTGTGTTCCCCAGAAATGTCAGTGTGCTGCCAGAAATGTAGGGAACTGTTAACATATAAATGATACTTTCACCTGAACATATCTAGATAATTATATGAAATTAGCGCTGTCAGTAAACCATCTTAGCAGTAGTGTGTGCGAGCAACTCTCAAAATATGTTGCAGTAACATCTGCATCTTGGACAGTTTGTATGTAAGATACAGCTCATGTATATAATGATTTAGAAAAATCCAATTGCACAATATAAGGACATTGGGTAGTGTAATAATACATGTAAGGGACATATAACTGCAGTTAATAGGAATGTAGTGAAAACTAGAAGGATATATAAGTTGTTAATTGAGCTATCTTTTTCCACCCTACTGTATGTGCATGGAAAATGCAATTCCACACCTCAATTGGTATGTCTAATCTCAAAACATTTGTTGGGACATATGTCCTATTGGTTTATAAATATTTGCATTTATTTATATGCATGTGCCCTGTTAAAATACCACAATATTGGTGGCCTGTTGCCATCAATTCAACCTGCATGCTGTTGTAATGTCCACTATTGTTCTATATATGCATGTGTTATGCTTGCTTTTCAACTGTTGAAAATCTGGTGTGTTGGGTTAATGGGAATACTTCTGCATGCTGTTATAACTAATTGGGAATGCTGTTGACTGTTACTAACCCATATCTTTATTAAACTCTCCAAAACATAGTTTGTATGGGAAGGCTGGTCCCAGCGGACCCACCTGTCCCACCTCAGCTGGCCATGGCACCTGGCAACAGCAGATCTGGTGCCCAGTCTGGGACCTCCTCCTCCATTGGCCCTGTGCCACCTTCGGGTAGAAGCATTGCAGGGGATGGGGCTCGGCCCTCCTTGCAAGCGTGGGCAGAGGAGAGCCACCTATCACCCTTCGAACAATCCGGGCTGTGGTGCATAGAGAGATTGAACGTTCTGTTGCAAAACCTCTATGCCAGCTTGAGGCCTGAGTGGCGCAACTCCCGGGTCAGCCTGCCCCTCCTACACAGCCCCCAGCACAGCCACCCTCTGGGCCATGAAGGTGCAGTGGTGACTGCCCATGGGTGAGGACCTCAGTCCCACTGTTTCCATCTGGGGGCTCATGGGCTTGCGATTTCCAAACATCCCTCCCCGTCAAAGGTGTTCATCCACCACATGTGTCATATACCGCCCCTGTATGCATCTTGTTTGTCTTGCCTGTTCACCTCCCCAACCTACCTCCCCAAATATACCTACTTCCCCTACCCCACATTCCACTCTCACCTGAAAAAAAAGGTCAATCTGCTCCCAAAAAAAAAAATACGCCCCATACATAGCTGTCCATTTTGCACACATGTCCACTGGACACATGAAATGTTATTTAATTGGCATTACAACATACTTTGTTGTCTTCACATCTCTCTCAGGGGTTGAAGGTTTCATATCTACCTCCAATTTTATTGAATATGCACAGCTGTTGCTGTTGAAGAAATGGGCACATCCCAAGCTATTTTCCATACTGTCTTTCCCACTTTGTGTTCCTTTTTCACCACTTTCCTATCTCCCCATTTTTCTTTTCTTTCAAAGAAATGAGCATGGGGTTAGCGGGAGTAAGCACTATTAAGCAGTTGTTAGCGGGTTTGTGCGAGTTTGCGCTTGTTTGCACTTGGCTAAGCAATGCGCAGCAATGCGCAAACCCACGCAAACCCACTTACAGCTGCTTAAAAGTGCCTTAGTCACTCTGTGTGTGAGGGCTCTTGTTTTGCTCAGGAGCAAAATAAAACACGTCTGCAAGTCTCGAACCCCGGACCTTGAACACACTACACAACATGAAGTACCACTAAGTCACGGTAGATATACATCAAGTTGGTGCTTAAATAAATATATCATGCATCAGAATGAGTGTATGTAACGAAAAAATAGGAATACCATACCACACAACTTGTTCTGTGGATGTGACCAACAGTTGTTGTGGGATTACATTACATGACTGTGATAAGAGAAGCAGACATTCTAGCAGGAAATAATGTTACACCATCACTTTACAACCCCACACAGTATCACAGCAGGACAAACACTGGCATATCTGTTTAGGGCAGATGCCATACCTCCCAACTGTCCCTAATTTTCAGGGATGTCCCTGATTTTAAACAAATTTTAGCTCTGTCCCTCTGAATCCCTCTGAAAACTACTGACTTTGGCCAGAAAGGTGGTGAATTACACTTAATGAATAATGACAATAATTAAGAGTTAGACACTTCTTTTACTTCAGAAAAGGTGTATTAATTCATATGCTCTGATTCTCTCAATTTCTCAACTTAATGGCACTAATATTTTAAAGGTGTTCCTGATTGTCCCTGACTTTTTCTTGACTTTTTCCTGAGTCTGTTCAAATATGCACCTGAGTGGTTGAGAAGTCTGGCAGAGGCAGAAACGCAGAGGCATATCAGCCTTTCTGCTGTTACACAATGTGCAAATAGCTTTGGAAGGAGTTTTGGAAGCATACACTTATGTAGGAATACAACACTGAAATACAAATGGATGTAGCCATGTACGGGTAGCAACCAACTGTAAGAATGCCATTGCTCTATTGCTGAAAAGACCTGTGTGGTGCACAAATAACAGGCTATTCTCTGGCTATCATGTGGATAGGTCCACAGTTGGGAGTTACGCAGACAGACTACTTGCCTTGATAAACTAACATGTACACAGTAACCCTGTAAGTCCAGCAAGATAAAATCCACACAATAGTACTTACGCTCTCTGTACTTCTGCAACTCTACCCAGATGTAGAATATACCTGTGTGTGCAAGGTCTACCAAGGATGTAGGTTAGCATACTCACAGTACTGAAATGTGCCCAGTTTTTCTGAGCAGCTTGTGCTAATGTCAACACTAAAAAAGCACAAACTGTTTAGAAGTGAGTAAATGAATATTCACAGTATAGCAGTTCACAAACAATTATTGTGCCAAAGGAATACATCTCAATAACTAGCTTTGTATGGCAGTTAATTGTAACAGTTGAAAACAAAGTACATCTTTCCATGTATCTTGGGGTAGCATTTTGAGGGGTGAGTACATTTCTACACTGACAAGTGGGTACTGGAAGCAGCAACATTAGGTCTAAGTACAAAATGTAAATCCCTGGCTACACCCCTAGCTTCTGATATAAGAATTATACCAACCTTCTGTCTTAAACAATGATGTCCACAGCAAACAAGGATGACTCCATCTTGGAAAGCTGAAAGGGCCACGCCTACATGAGTCAGCAATTTATAGTACTGGGTTGCTATGACAGTGATTACTGCAATTACTACACAGCAAGCTGCATGCAATTAGTAAATGGTGGCCACTAATTGGTGCAGAGGCCATCACATGCTCATGTGCAAATTCCTACAAAAGCAGGCTGCAATCTCTGCCAACAAACTCAATCACTCTATTGCAGAGACAGAGAGAGAGAGAGACAGAAAGACAGACAGAGAAAAGGAAAAATAAATATTACCAAATCATACAAAGGAAATGTATGTGACACATATGTATTTACAGGCATGTAGCAGATGTTATTGAAGAATAGTCTACATAATGTGAACCATTCATATGTGGCAGCAGTACTTCTTTATGCACAGATGTTCTGCTTAGCTACTGCTATGGACAATACTGTGTGTACCTGTGGGCAGTGGGACATACCTGTGAAATGTGTAGCTCAGCATTAAATGTCAAAGATCTGATCCATGTTATATGTGTTCTGTACAGTAGTGTGGCCAATGGCTATTGGGGGGATTAGTGCTGACATTATATAAACATGGGTGTGACAGAACAACACATGCATGATAGTTATATTAAAGTGTAGCTTAGCATTGGCAACTGCTGTAGCAGTCTACTATGCTTATCTAGCATCTGTTGCCATATATACCCCCCCTAATGTTAGTGTGTGTTCATATGTGACACCTGTTTGTGTTGCAGCAAGGCCCAACAGTTCAGCTGTGATGTCCAGGGACTTACAACAGTGTGGACCTTGTGTGTGTATGCCACACACATACGGATAAATATATATGTGTCATATATATTCACATCTGTATATGTGCATAGAGCAGGGGACATATTGCAACTGTTTGTGAAGGGGGAGATATATATGTTGGTGAAGGTTAGTATGCGCATATTTGTATGTAGAATTTAGTGTGTGACAAACAAGACAGCATACAGTGCTGGTAAATGACATGTGGTGGTTAAACACTGTGGGTGGTTTGTTCAGTTTGCAATGTTGAAGCCAGTAAGGCCAGCTAAAGCTACTTGGGCTGTGAACAACTTCAATGCATTTATCACAAGACTGTGCGATTTTATTACATTACTGTATACCTTACATCCTTTGCATAATTGATATTATAGTATATATACTCATGCCCACCTACATCTACTTGTTGCAATAGATTCTCTGTACTGTTGACTGACTGTGATGGTCAATATGTTTGTGAATACGTCAAAGATATGTATCTGTGGGATAGCTTAGTGGGAAACTGTTTATGTCATGGTATTATGGGTCCTTGCTTTGATCCCAGCAAAAGCTGTGTATTCTGTTGCTAGGCAGAACAAGTGCTATTGCATACAGTGTGATTAAGTCTCTTGGTTTTAACTAGGGTGTGTCATTGGAGGCTAAAGCACTACATCTATGATTATTGATTGGTACCGATGTTGAATGTAAATCCTGTGTGTACTGTAGTACTACTTGAAGCTCTGGGCCTGTACAGCAAAGTATGGCGTATGTACACATTGCTTGCATCCACTGTTTTGTATGGTCCCTGTATTCATCACAGATTACATTTCTCAAGATTAAGGTTGTGTAAGTACTAACACACAGTACTGTATAGTACACACTGAAAGCTTATCTGGGTTGTCATACCTTTGTGTCCTGTAATTATATCTGATATGTGTGTGTGGGTATGTCTGTAACATGTCCTTTGACATATGTGTGGTAAAACATATAACTGCATATCTAGCAACATTCATAGTGTACTACAGCAGTATGCGACCTATATTCCCAATCGTGCACATATTTTGGCCACGGGTTTGCCATTAACAAGTTGTGTTGTTAATAGTAATACATTTACTGGACCTTACACTGATTGTGATGGATGATATATTTCTTTACACATCAACTTGATGTATATCTGCTGTGGCTAGGTGGTGCATCTTGTTGCATACAGTGTGCCAGGTACTCTTGTATAGTCTTATATAGTGATTTTATTTTGTTGCTGTGCAGAACATGGTTCATTAGATAGAGAGTGAGCAAGGCACTTTCAAGCAGTTGTGGGGTGAGCAGTGATAAGTGGTAGTTAAAGTGTTTCACTCTCGGTTAGGTAATAGGTTGCTATATATGGCAGTTCAGTGATATCTGTACTGTATAATGTTAAATTTGCCATATGACTTGCTCAGACATATTTTTGTATTTATGTCTTCCAGAGATCATGGCCCATCGCAGGTACCCCAGTTACAGTAGTGCTGAAGATGATATCATTACTAGCAGTATGATTCAGCACAACAGTCTCATGTTCTCACAAACCAGCTAGTAGGAGCGTACTGCAATGTGCCAAGATGTTGTCCACAGGGCCAATGAGGTAGGCCTGTATAACCAGACATATGAGCAGGTACGCCACCACTGCAGTGATATTCTCAGACATGTCCGTCAGCATGCTGCTGATGTGCGTAGACAACAGCTTGCAAAGGAGGTGGTGTTAATATCCACCCCCCCTCATCAGAGTGGAGGAGCTGCTCCTGTGCCTGGTGGCATCTGCCCAACAACAGCTGCAGACATACACCATGATGGAGGTTGGAGCCACCCAGCAAGCACACATGGAGCATGCAGGTAACATGGCATATCTGTAGACTAGACTACTGTTATCTGTACTGGTAGATCATGTATATGTGAGATGTGGAATGTGTCGTTCAAAGATGTGGAGCCTGTTGTTGTGCAACACTAATCATTTGGAACATAATCTGTAGCCCTGTGAATGTAAACTGTTGTTGTACTGTAAGATTGCAAACACACAGTAGCAATGCCACAGTTGTGGCCACTGACAAACTGTCTCATCTCTATGTAGGTCCCTCTGGGGTGACATCAAGGCAGCGGACAGATGCTGGTGAGTATGTTCTACATTTATTATTGTAAATAAAAAGTGCATGTCATAGTTAAGGTGTAGGCCATGTACACATGTAACACACTTAACCATAATGCATGCTGTGCATGTTTGGTGTAAGAGCACGCACATCTCACACATGCAATATCCAGACCATCTCAAACAAATGTGGCTAGACTGTAGTGACCATTGGATAGGCACAGCTGATACTCAACATGCACATAACATACACATCTATGTCATACACAGAGCATTTTAACAGGCTACACATAAAGAATTCCCAAACCCTCTGTAAAGACCCACTCCAGTATCCAAAATCTCCTCCACACATTACACATAATATACCTAAGGGGTAGAGGCCTATCATGGGGCATTTAAACACTCTGCAACACACTACACATTCATGTCAGGGATTGCTCCTTATTGGCCTCCTTACAAACTCACGTAACAACTGGTTGTGAAATGGTGAATTTAGACAAGACAGTACAGTTCCAGCACAGCATGATTAGTGCTGGTTTGGGAAACATTTGTAGACTTGAGTGACCACTTGATGCTTCATGATGATGGCCTATGGTACTATACCCCATCTAGTTATTGTAACCACAGTACTACACATAGCTTTCATTGCTATACACCTTAATGTTGTGGGTGTGCACAAATATGCACCTCTAAACAGTATGCATACCAATCACCATTTGCACAACTGACACATATATGTCTTGTGATGCTATTGAGTGGCTAGGTCATATGACACACATTGGGTATGTGTAGTGTTTAAATATGCAGTTGTGTTTTAGCATGCCATGTCATGGATGAGACTGGCATGTCCACAATATGATCTACACTCACAATAAGTACTGTACATTGGGTGTGTGGCCGAATGGTATTCCATCAATTATCCATGCACCACTGATGATGTTGTGTGCTAAACATGTGTCCACAATTATTTTCTAAAGACACAGAGGGTGTAATCAGCATTGGATACTTATCTGACACACAGATACACATCCGGCAATGGTATGTACGGCTGTGAGTTATGGTGCACAGAATATTACAGGGTTATGAATACCTGCACAGCAATGTTGTGTCCATGTATGCATTGTGTTCCAGAGGGAGGGCCATCACCTAATAACAAAACACATGCATCAAAGCCATGTATACTGTTAGTATTAAGGACTGACTACACTTGCACTGCATGTTGTTAAGCAACACATGTCCTGCATGCTGACGTGTGATATGACTGTTTTGCTTGTGATACTATACCCCACCATCACCTGCTATTGTGTATGTTCTGTGATTGCTGGTGTTGTGTGTGTCTGCTTTAGGGAGGAGTGTTTTTATGAGTGTGTACATGTGTGCATGTGTTCATGTGTGCATGTGTGCATGTGCGCATGTGTGCACGTGCACATGTGTGCATGTGCGCATGTGTGCATGTGTGCTGAAGTCATGTTCAGGTCTTAAAGTGTGTTTCCTGTTTTCTTCTCACAGGTGCCGAGGTGGGGCTGGTTCAGTACAGCAGGGAACCTAACGTCACTGAGACAGACAGTGATGATGATGATGATAGGTTTCTATTGGTGGCCAGTATGCATTGTACTACACACATTTTGGAACTTGAGTACACATGTGTGTGTATGACACGGGTTGACACTGTGCTGTGGGTGATGCTGTTGTTGCTATCTGTCATTGGTTTGCATTACTAAGGTTAACACTGTCCCAGCTACATAATCCTTTAGTAATGCACACTGTTCACCTACAGGGTTGCATAGACCGTGCTATCATAAACACAAGAAATTCTCACTTATACAGTAAATGTGCATTAGTCTCATGGACCCCTGCCATAAACTAAATATATAATAGAAGGTGTGAAGTTGTACCAAAAAAAGAGTTACATACCAAGAAGGGATAACCTCTCTGGTCAGTATCATTGGGAAAATACAGTCCCTCAATAAACATACAAGGCAAGCTTCGAAATACAAAATGGCAAGGATTCCAAAGACAACACTAAAGCTTTCTTTACTGTTGTGTATAATCTACAGGGGAAATATCAGATCGGGTCACAGTTAATGTAAATGGTCACAAAGTACACTTATCTGACTGACATTACCAATTTCTTGTCAGGCAGTTTGAATGCAGATTTCACCACCCTGTCGTTACACAAGGGCAACATTTCCAGACCTGAAGAATGTAAAACCTGATGATTCACAGACACTCTAGTTAAAACATCTCTTTACCAAAGTCCAAACCACAGTGACAATGGTACTGGACAGTGTCCCTGGCTGTGTCATACACAAGCTGACATATGAAGTCACCACTCACCTAAACAATCTGTCCAGATGCAGCCTCTATACAGGTTACATACTTGTGGAATGACGCTCGGTAATGGTGTTCACAGTTCACAAGGGTTGAGCTACAATGTCTTCTTCTTCTCCTTTCGAATGCCCCCATTAGGGGTCACCACAGTAGATCATCTGTTTCCATTTCTTCCTGCCCTCTGCATCTTGCACTGTCACACCATCCACCTGCATGTCCTCTCTCACCACAGCCATAAATCTCATGTCCTCTCTCACCACAGCCATAAATCTCATCTTAGGCATTCCTCTTTTCCTGTTACCTGGTGGCTTCATCCTTAGCATCTATTTCACAATATACTCTGCATCCCTCATCAGCACATGTACAAACCAGCTTAGTCCTGCCTATCTGGCTTGGTCTACTAATCTTCAAACCTGGGCTGACCCTCTAGTATACTTATTCCTAGACTTGTCCACCCTCATCACACCCTGTGCAAATGTTAACATAAATTGATTACGGGTAGAACTACAACATTTCCTGGAAACTCTCACCCTATAAGCCAGACAAATGTTATCGGGAAGGCTATGGAGCACAGCATTATGGAACTCATTAACAGAGACATTATGAGCTTGCAAACACTGCACCATACCCACTTAGGTTCTCTAAAGGCCAGATCATGGCTCCTACACCTAGTAGACTTCAAGCCAGTTAACAAGGCTATAGGTGAGGGGAAGGGTGGTCCACACAGCCAAGCTATAGCTCACCAGCAATTCATACCCATCCCACATTCTGATATTATACATATCCTCAACAGACTGACCATAAACGATTGTTAGATGATGGATTGACAACTGACACACAGATGTAGGACACACAGTAACATTTGCAGCCTCCATGTACAATTCTATGCCAGTAACAAGTGGTATTTCCCTGCACTCAGTCCTGGGACCACTCCTGTTTGGCATATAGCTTTCTTAGGTACAAGCAAACACAGTAGGGATATGTTTGCCCATGTTTGATGAAAATGCATACTGTGGGCTATACTTTATTCTCCAGATGACACACACATCCACCAAAAGGGTATCATAGAGACAGATACCTGGTGTCAAACTCATGCTGTAAACCATAAGCCAAAGAAAGCATAGTTATCCACTTTTAGAAAACAAAGTATCCCCAGAGTACAACATAGGTAGAAGCCCCCAAAATGTGGAACAGGTACTAATGTATACAAAGAGCCATGTGTTTAGTCATCTCTCCTTTGTTAATCACATTACCAAAGGGTTTTGGAAATCCCTCTGTGGAGCACATAAGCAATAAAGGGTTTGCATGCAGATCAACAGAGGTTGTTGCACACCTATAATGATTAGTCATCTTTGCCAGACTTTGCTTGCTTTGGAACAAGATTCAAATATACCTCAAGCATAAACCCTCACTCACACTCTTCAATAGAAACCATGATGAGTGGATGTGAAACAGAAGACGTAGCCCAGGGATCACTGCAGTGGCTAAGCTTGTCACTAGCATACAGAAGTGACCTAAGGTCTGGAAAGTGGCAGCATGCTCTGTCAAAGATAACAGATGTGTTCATGGAGAAAGCAGAGTACCCACCTATGAAACAATTGAGGTCACATGTATATAAATGGCTTTGCCCTACAGCTACCTGACATGTGTAATGCACATACAGTTGTCATTGTGATATGTCATACACTAGAAAAATCAAAATCCACTCCATATTGACCAACGGTGTCACACACTCTCACACACCTAGTCAGCAAGTGCAAGATTCAAACTCTTTCTAAAGTACATTATGATACTACAGCAGGATGCATTTACATGAAGCGCTATACACATTGCTAGGATTTCTCTGTTTCACAAGTATATTTGTAAGATGGTGACATCATCAGACTTGACAAAGATGAGTATACCACTTTTAAGGGGTGTGAGTAGTCTCCAAAAAGGTTGCTCCCCCCCAGGGAGACAAACACACACACAGTTGGCAAATGAAAGATTCAAATGCATACCTAACTACATCATGATACTACAGCAGTACACATTTACACGATGCACTATACACATTACTGGGATTTCTCCTTTCCACAGGTATATTTGTAGGATGGTGACATCATCAGACTTGACAAAGATGAGTATACCACTTTTAAGGGGTGTGAGTAGTCTCCAGAAAGGTTGTTCCTCCCCAGGGAGACACACACACTTACACAGTTGGCAAATGCAGGATTCATACCCCTACCTAACTACATTATGATACTACAGCAGTACGCATTTACACAACACGTCAGACACATTACTGGGATTTCTCCTTTCCACAGGTATATTTGTAGGATAGTGACACCATCAGACTTGACAAAGATGAGTATACCACTTTTAAGGGGTGTGAGAAGTCTCCAAAAAAGTTGCTCTCTCCCCAGGGAGAGACACACACACACACACACACACTCACAGTTGGCAGGTGCGGGGTTCTTAATCCAAACTAAGTACGTCTTTACACTTCAGCAAGCAATATGGAGTTACAGGGTGAAATACAGACATTACTTGCTGACAGTTTGCCCAAAGGTTTTTTTTACATTTGCTAACCTCAACAGGCTTATCATACTAGGTGTATTGTGAGTGTATTATATGCATACGCCATTACCATATCATATATGGGTTGATGCACCACATGTTGGCACACACAGGGTCAGACCGGTGGCTAAGCTCTGTCAACCTAATACTGGACAATACAGTCAGGAGGAGTAGGGTCATACAACCATAACACCAACTGTCTCACATAGACCTACAATATAAGCACCAGCAAAACACACACATAAATACACATAACCATACTCGGAAAATACAAATATTAATCTGAAAAAGAGAGAGTGTCCTCCTAAGCAGACCAGCAAGCAACATACACCTCCAAGCACACGCCAGAAAACACATAATACACCAAAGCAGTGTGCCTCACAACAGGCCTTAAGGCAAAACAACATAACCTACACACTAGTAATAGGTGACTTCATAGTCAGGCACACAGATGTTCCACTCACTCGACTGGACAAGGGGAAGGTTACTGTCAGTTGTCGGTCAGGTGCTATGATCCGCCACATAACACAAGCACTTACATCACTCCAGAACAGGTACATATATGATGTGTTCTTTGTACATGTTAGTGTGAATGATCCGAGACATACCTCCCAGGACAACATGACAAGAGATATATATTAGCTCTATGATCATGTAGCCCAGGCTGGTATGACCCTGACCTTGAGTAGCATCTTACCTTCACCTACATGATACTGCAATATAACAGAAAGACAATAAACTTCAACAATTGGCTGAGCTTCTGGTGTCATTCAAAGGGGATCCAGTCTCTGTCTGCCTGTGATGACATGATAGACAAGCCTCATTGCTTCACTACAGATGGTTTGCCCCTGTCACCCCTATGCTTCTGAATACTGGCCAAGGCTCTTGCTGTCCCCATATTACCTTTTTTTAGGCAAGACTCAAAGGTTCATAGGTTCATAGGTAGGTACTAGGCTATCGGCCCTGGGGCCTATACAAGCCCAGCCAAAAAGGTACCCTGGCTTTTGCCACCCAAGAAATTTATTTTCCTGTGCCACTGCCAAGCAGAGATGCAGAAGTGATCCCCGGGGTGAATTTCCTATTTCCCATCCAATCATCAAGATTTTTCTTAAAGAGTGCTAATGAGGAGCTTTGTATGATATAGATAGGTAGTTTATGGGAATGTATGGGAAGTCTCTGGGACAGGAATCTATCCCTCCAACATATTCTGTTTATTGTGGTGACAAGGTTTAGGTCCCTAGAGCATGTAGGTTCATAGGTTCATAGGTAGGTACTAGGCTATCTGCCCAAGGGCATTTATAAGTCTATCCAGAATGTGTTGGCTTTCGCCTCCCTTTTAAATTAGTTTCCTGGGCCTCTGTCTTGCAGGGCCACTGAAGTGATCCCAGGGGTAAATTTACGATTTCCCATCCACTCGTCAAGATTCCTCTTGAAGAGAGTCAGAGGCTCTGCCTAACATAAACTGGGATTCTATTCCAGAGTGAGGGAAGTCTCTGGAACAGGAATCTATCCCTCCAGCACATCCTGTTTATTGCTGTGCTGAGGTTTAATTCACTGGAGCGTGTGGCTCTAAGAGATCTGGTTTTCTTGAGGTGGAGCATGTCCATTAATTCCAGGTTGGACATGGCCTTATACGTCAGGCACAGATCACCTCTGAGCAGGCAGTAAGCAACCGAGTAGAGCTGGAGTTTCTTTATTCAACCTGCATAGGGCATCTCTTTGAGGCCCATGATCCTCTTCGTGAGGTACTTATGTGGTCTTTCCAGCTGTTGCATGTGCTGATTAAGGTACATACCAAATGGGGCATTGTACTCTATTATGGGCCTAATGAGTGATGAGTAGAGGGGCACAATGACCTCTCTTGATCTAGAGGTGAACCCTTTTGTGATTAGGTGGGCTACATAGAAGGAATTTCTAACCACTTTGGCAATATGATTATCAAAGGAGAGGTTACTATCTATCTGGGTCCCCAGGTCCCTAATTACATTTTCCATACCTAGTGGATTACCACCTATGTGGTAATTCGTGGGCACTTTGTTTTTTCCAGAGGGGATGACTATGTATTTTTTGGCATTCAGCTTGAGGCCATGGTTTTGACACCAGGTATCTGTCTCTATAAGACCTTTCTGGAGGATGTCTGTGTCAGCTGGAGAGTCGATTATGGCCCCCAGTTTGCAGTCATCTGCGAACTTGGTTTGCAGTTATCTGTGAACTTGGTCAGCCATAGTCCTCCCGTGCTTGCCTGTACCTCAGAGAAGTATATACCGAACAGGAGGGGTCCCAGGACCGAGCCCTGTGGGACGCCACTTGTGACTGGTTTAGAGTCGGACATGGCACCCGCAACTCTGACCATGTGTGTTCTATCCGTGAGCCAGTTGGACACCCATCTCGTGGCATAGGGGTTAATTTTCAAGCTGGTAAGCTTGTCTATGATGCCAGAGTGGGGAATGGTTTCGAAGGCCTTAGCGAGGTCCAGGTAGGCTGTGTGGACTACCTTCCCTTCATCTATGGCCTTGGTAACTGTTTCAAAGAAGTCAACTAGGTTTAGGAGGCAGGATCTGCCTTTAACAAAGCTGAATTGGGTAGGGTCCAGTGTCTGGGGGTTCCCAATGTCTCTGTTTATGAGTTCCATGATAATTCGCTCCATAGCTTTGCAGACCAGGCTGGTCAGGCTTATAGGGCGATAGTTCCCAGTGTCTGTTGTGGCACCACCTTTGTGGAGCGGGATGACTGTTACTGTACACCATTCTTTGGGTACATAGCCTGTGGTAAGGCTGAGTCTGAACAGTGAATTTAGATGAGGGTTTAGATCTTTTTGGAGCTCGTGTAAGACGCAGCCTGGGACACCATCCGGTCCCACTGATGCTGTGTTCTTAGCTTTGGAGAGGGTTGTTTTTAACTGCATATCCATGATTTCTGGGGTTCTGCATTCTTCTGGGATGGACACGGGCCCTTTTGGGGGTGGGGGGGGTGAAGTTTGCACTGAACTTGTCCACCAGGATGTTGGCAATGTCAGTTGGTTCAGTGTATTTTTTGCCATTTTGCAGTAGTTCAGGGCATATCTGAGAGTTGCCACTTAAGACTACTCACTGTATTACAAGCCTAGCACTTGTTCTCAATACTTCTCTACTAAGTAAGCACTCTCGTACTAAGTAAAGCACTACATCTACTTACCACCCCTGTGAATACCCACTTCCCTTAAAGGTATACCACTCCCTTATACTGTTCTAGCATGTCGAGTGGTAGATTACTGGCGTCGTCTCCAGTTCAGCTGGTCAATCTGGGCATCTTGAGACAATGCTACAATTGTCTCATGTACACAGACAACCCTCTCCTCCTCCCAACAAACACAAATACATGTGAGAGATGCAACTATATAGCCAAAGTGGAGGCTGAACTCTCTCAACCCAGGGCTGGCATGGCCAGACAGGAGGAGATGGCAACCACACACACAACAATCCCAGTCCCACATAGACCTACCACAACTGCAAACCAAACACATAAAAACACAAAGACATACTCGGAGGCTCTAATAAAAAACTTACCAAAACAACAGAGGCTCCCAAAGTAGACATCCAAAAATCCACCACCTCAAAACAAAACACATGCAACACATACTTCAATAAATCAGTGTGTCGACCAATCGCAGCCCTTAAGGCCAAACACCTTGCCTGATACACTAGTAATAGGTGACTCCATAGTCAGACACACTGATGACCCACTGACCAGGCTGAACAAGGAGAAGGTGACTGTGAGCTGTCTATCGGGGGCTAGGATCCGCCACATAACACACGCACTCAGGTCACTCCAAAGCAAGTACAAATATGACTCCGTCATTGTCCATGCTGGTGTGAATGACCTGAGACGTACCTCCCTGGACTACATGAAAAGAGACATAGAAGAGCTCTCCGATTATGTAGCCCAGGCTGGTATGACCCTGACCCTGAGCAGCATCTTGCCCTCACGAAGAATGATACCACAATACAAAGACAAGATGATCAGCTTTAGCAATTGGCTTGAGTACTGGTGTCATTCCAAGGGGATCCAATGTCTGTCTGTCTGGGATGATATGTTGGACAAGCCACGCTGCTTCGCAAGGGATGGCTTACCACCTGTCACCACTGGGCTTCCGGATATTGGCTAAGGCTCTTGCCACCCCCATAGTGCCTTTTTTAGGCAAGGCTCAAAAGACAAACCCACCTCCTTAGAAAACAAAAATGGAAAAAACTAAGGGTAATGCTGCTCAACGCCAGAAGTCTAAATCTCAAGATGAAGGCACTTGATGCACTCCTCAGCATGGAGAACATCGACATCTGTGCAGTAACTGAAACCTGGTTCAAGGCTCCTGAGAGCACCCCAGCGCTACCAGGCTATACCTCGTATCATGCTTTTCGGGCCCAAAACCCAGGCCGAACCACAAAGGGAGGCGAGTGTCCATATTCATAAAGGACACCCACACCTCCAGGTTAGTAGCAACACATGAAGCATCAGAGACCATACAGGTGCAACTAACCATAGGCAAAACTGCTATACAACTGGTAGCATGTTACAGACCACCCTCCCAATCTCAAGAACCCCACTCAGCCTCCTGAAGACATTGGAGGATATGAATGTATCACAAAATACCATCATACTGGGAGACTTCAACTACCCAAACATAGATTGGGTACATTATTCTAGCCCTAATACCCTAGCCCAAAGGTTCCTGGAATTCATAAATTCAAATGCACTGGAACAACTAGTCACCTCTCCCACTAGGGGAGATAATACACTAGACCTGATCATCACAAACATGGGGACAAAATGCTCCACACCAGAAGTATACCCCTCACTAGTGAGATCTGACCACAAACTAATCACCCTGGATATACATATCCCACCTCCACCCCCAGCACAAAAGACCACAGTGAAAAATTTCTCAAAAGCAGACTTCACTCTTCTTAAGACGGAGATGGTATCCTTTAAGCCCACTGTGCCAGTGGATACCACATCCCGCAATGTCGAATCCTTCACAAATGCTCTCTATGGACATATCCAAGAATGCATGGACCATGCAATCCCAAACAAATCCAAGTCCCTCTCCACCAAATGTAAGCGTCCTGTCTGGTGGACCTCAGCCATAAACAAATTGTATAACAAAAGAAGGAAGCTACTGCACGTCAGAGCGAAATCCCATGAAGGGAAGACGTCTCTGATCAACATTAGCAGAAAACTACGTTCTCTCATAAAAAACATCCAAGGCAAACTTTGAGAGAAAAATTGCTAAGGACACTAAAGATAACCACAAAGCCTTCTTCAGCTATGTTAGAAACCTGGGCAGAAACCCTCAGATATGCTCAGAGTTGGTTCACAACAACAAAAAATACACTGAACCCACAGATATTGCTAACATTCTGGCTGACAGGTTCAGTGCAAATTTCTCACCTCCTTCACCCCAAAAGAAGAAATACTTATCCCAGCTGAATGTAATCTCCCTGTCATCTCAGATGTCCAAGTGAGAACCACCCTAAACAAAGCAAAAACACAGCATCAATGGGACCTGATGGTATCCCGGGGTGCGTGTTACGTGAACTCCAAGAGGAGCTAAACCCACACATAAAAATGCTATTTAACCTTAGCCTTACTGGGATATGTACCTGTACACTGGCGCACAGCAACAGTAGTCCCACTCCACAAGGGGTGCCTCTACAGACCCTGGAAACTACCGCCCCATAAGCTTAACTAGCCTGGTATGCAAAGCTATGGAAAGAAACATTATGGAACTCATAAACAGAGACATAGGGGACCTACAGACACTTGACCCTACCCAGTTCGGCTTTGTGAAGGGCAGATCCTGCCTTTTAAACCTGGTTGACTTTTTCGAAACAGTCACTAGAGCCATTGATGAGGGCAAAGCAGTCCATACAGCATACCTGGACTTGGCTAAGGCCTTCGACACAATACCCCACTCAGGCATCATAGATAAGCTAAACAGCTTAAAAGTAAACCCTTATGTCACTAGATGGGTTGCAAACTGGCTAAAGGACAGAACCCATAAAGTTAAAATCGCTGGAGCAATGTCAGACTCAAAGCCAGTCACAAGTGGTGTCCCACAGGGATCTGTCCTGGGACCCCTCTTGTTCGGCATTTATTTCTCAGATGTTAAAGCAAACATTGGAGGGCTGTGGCTGACAAAGTTCACAGATGACTGCAAACTAGGCGCCATAGTCGATACACCAGCAGACACACTTCCTACAAAAAGGCCTCACTGAAACGGACAACTGGTGCCGTAGTCACGGTCTTAAACTAAATGCCAAAAAATGTATAGTCATCCCTTTTGGAAAAAACAAAGTACCCACAAATTATCACATAGACAGAAACCCACTGAGTACGGAAAAAGTAATCAGAGACCTAGGGACCCAAGTAGACAGCGACCTCTCATTTGACACCCACATTGTCAAAGTGGTTAGAAAAACATTCTACCTTGCACACCTCATCATGAAGGGATTCACATCCAGATCCAAGGATGTCATTGTACCCCTATATTCCTCCCTCATCAGACCCATGATTGAGTACAATGCCCCATTTGGTATGTACCTCACCCGGCACTTGCAACAGCTGGAGAGACCACAAAAGTACCTCACCAAAAGGATCAAGGGTCTCCAACATATGTCTTATTCCACCAGACTAAAGAAACTTCAGCTCTATTCAGTAGCATACCGCCTGCTCAGAGGTGATCTCTGCCTGACGTACAAGACCATGTCCAATCAGGATTTGATGGACATGCTCCACCTCAAAAAATCCAAATCCATCAGGACCACGAGAGCTAAAGACTTAAACCTTGGCACAAGTATGAATAGGACATGCTGGAGGGATAGATTCATAACCCAGAGGCTTCCCATGCTTTGGTACAGGATCCCAGTTCGTATTAGGCAGAGCCCCTCACTGACTCTCTTCAAGAGAAATCTTGATGAGTGGATGGGAGATCGAAAGTTTACCCCAGGGGTCACATCTGTGTCACTGCTAGACAGGGGCACAGTAAACTAATTCTATTATATAAGGGGACCTTCATTGTGTCACTACTAGACAGAGGCACAATATTCTAGATTTATTCTGTACATTTTTGTACCATTTCATGGGGTGGCAAAAGCCACATCACTATGGCTAGGCTTACAAATGCCCCAGGGCAGATAGCCTATTACTATACTATGAAACTATGAAACTATGAACATTTTTGATATAGCTAAAGAAGGCTTTGTGGTTATCTTTAGATTCCTTGGCAATTTTTCTTTAGAAACTGGCCTTGGATGATTTTATGAGTGATCATAGTTTCTTGCTAATAATGATCAGTGATGCCTTTCATTTTTGGAATTTTGCTCTATCATGTAGTAGTTTCCTCCTTCTGTTCTATAGCTTATTTATGGCCAGGGACCACCAGACTGGTTTCCTCTTTTTGGAGGAGTGAGTCTTGGTTTTACTTGGGATGGCTCAATCCATGCATCCCTGTAGATGCTCATAGAATGCACTTGTAAAGGATTCTGTGGATTGGATAGCATTATCCTGTAGCAAGGGGGTTTTGAAACTTTCCACTTCGGTCTTGAGAAGTGTGAAGCTTGCTTTGGAAAAGTTTTTCACAGTGGTTTCTTTGACTGGGGGTGGGGTCGGGATGTGGATGTCCAGTGTGATTACTTTATGATCTGATCTTACCAGTGAGGGGTTTACCTCTGGTGTAGAACACTGATCCACTATGTTGGTGATGATCAGGTCCAGTATGTTGTCACTTCTAGTGGGCGTGGTGACCAGCTGTTCCGGGGCGTTTGAGTTTATAAACTCTAGGAAGCGTTGGGCAAAGGAGTTTGTACTTGAGTAATTCTCCCAGTCAATGTTTGGGTAGTTGAAATCTCCCAATATCATGGTGTTTGGTAGGAACTTTATATTTTCCAGTGTTCTCAGGAATGCTGTGTGAGGGTTCTGAGACAAGGTAGGTGATCTGTAGCAGGCTACAATCTGATAAGCAGCTTTGCCCACTGTTAGTTGCACTTGCATGGTCTCTGAGGCCTCATGCTGTGCCACTAACCTGAAGGTGTGGGTATCCTTTATGAAAATGGATACACTCCCTCCTTTTGTATTTCAATCCGGGTTTTGGGGGCGAAGCACGGAGGGATTGGGATTTCTTTAAGTGGAGCATGTCCAACAGTTCTGTGTTTGACATAGCTTTGTATGTTAGGCAGAGATCACCTCTGAGTAGGCGATATGCGACAGAGTAAAGCTGGAGTGTTTTGAGACGGTCTGTGTAGGGCATGTATATGAGGCCGGTAATCCTCTTTGTGAGGTATTTCTGTGGGCTTTCCAGTTGTTGTAGATGTCTTGTGAGGTACATACCAAAAGGGGTATTGTACTCTATAACGGATCTAATGAGTGATGAGTAGAGGGGAACAATGACCTCTTTTTTTCTGCATGAGCAACCTTTTGTGATGAGGTGTGCCACATAGAAGGATTTCCTGACTACTGTGGTGATGTGATTATCAAAGGAGAGACTACTGTCCACCTGTGTCCCAAGGTCTCTTATCATACTTTCAGTGTTAAGTATACTACCGCCTATTCTGTAGTTCATGGGTACACAGTTTTTACCAAAGGGGATGACAATGCACTTTTTGGCATTGAGCTTGAGGCCATGGCTTTGACACCAGGCATCTGTCTCAGTGAGGCCCTTTTGTAGGATGTGCACATTGTTAGTAGTCTCGATTATGGCTCATAGTTTGCAGTCATCTGGGAACTTCATTAGCCAAAGACCTTCTGTGTTAGCCTGTACTTCAGGGAAGTAGATACCAAACAGGACAGGGCACAAGACTGAACACTGTGGCACTCCACTTGTCACTGGTCTGAAGTCGGATTTGGCGTCTGCTAATTTCACAGTGTGGGTTCTGTCAGTGAGCCAGTTGGCAGCCCATCTTGTCACATAGGGATTTATACCTAGTTTAGTGTGTTTATCTATAACTCCAGTGTGGGGGGTGGTGTCGAAAGCCTTGGCAAGATCTAGATAGGCTGTGTGAACCACCTTACCCTTGTTTACTGCTTTGGTAACTGCTTCAAAGAAGTCTATCAGATTTAGGAGACATGATCTGCCTTTTACAAACCCGAACTGGTTGAGGTCCAGAGTTTGGAGATTACCAATGTCTTTGTTTATAAGTTCCATGATGATAAGTTCCATGGCCTTGCAAACCAGGCTCATCAGGCTAATGGGGCGCTAGTACCCGGGGTCCGTGGTGGCTCCCCCTTGTGTAGTGGGATAACTGTCACTGTGCGCCATTCAGCATGTGCAAAGCCTGAGGTGAGGCTATGATTGAACATGGTACTTAGGTGTGGTGCCAGTTCGTTCTGTAGTTCATGTAGAATGCAGCCTGGGATGTTGTCTGGTCCCATGAATGCTGTGTTCCTGGCTTTGGAGAGTGTTTTTTACCTGTGCAGTTGTGATTACAGCAACTTTGCATTCTTCTGGTATAGAGATGGGCTCTTTCATGGGTGAGGGGGGGGTGAAGTTAATGCTGATACTATCTGCAAGGATGCTGGCAATATCAGTTGGGTCTGTATATTTAGTGCCATTGTGCTGTAACTCAGAGCAGATCTGAGTGTTGGCATTGAGATTCTTGACATAGCTATATAATGTTTTGTGGCTGTCTTTAGAATCAGTGGCGATTTTGTTTTCATAACTAGCTTTGGAGGATTTTATCAGGGATCGCAGCTTCCTACTGAGGCCAACCAGGGAGCTCCTCCACTCATGGGATTTTACTCTCTTTTGCAACAGTTTCTTCCTTCTGTTGTACAGTTTGTTTAAAGCAGGGGACCACCAGATTGGCTTCTTTTTCTTGGAGGATAGCGCATTGGTTCTGTTTGGGATAGCATGATCCATGCACTCATGTAAGTGCTTATAAAGTGCAATTGTGTAGGATTCTGTAGTCATAACTGTATTGTCCATCTGCATGGGTGTCCTGAAGTTCATCACTTCTGTCTTAAGAAGCATGAAGTTGGCTTTGGAGAAAATTTTTAACATGGTTTCCTTAATGGGGGGGTGAGGGCAGAATGTGAATATGTAGGGTAAGTAGCTTATGGTCAGATCGGACCAATGAGGTGCTGACTTCAGGTGTGGAACACCGGTCACACAGGACAAACCAAACCCCGTAACCAACACAAATAACCACAAAGTGAGCTAAATGCTACTCATTGCCAGAATTCTCAGCCTCCAAATGCACACACTCGAGGCACTTCTCAGTACGGAGAATACTGATATCTGTGCAGCAACAGAAACCTAGTTCAAGGCTCCAGACAGCACACCAGCACTACCAGGATACTACTCATTCCATACCTTCCAGCATCAGAACCTGAATCATAGCACATAGGGTGAGGATGTATCCATATTCATCAAGGATACCTACACCTCTCTCTACATCCTCTCTACAGGTTATGTTCCCATAGAATGTTGCACAGCAACATTCTTCCCACTCCACAGGGGTGGGGCCACAAAAGACCCTTGGCATTCACGCTCTATGAGCCTGATGAGTCTGATCTGCAAGGCAACGGAGCCAATCATAATGGAAGACAACAATAAAGACATTGGGAACCTTCACACAGTTGATCACACCCAGTTTGGCTTCGTCAAATGTAGATCACACCTCCTGAACTGGGTGGATTTCTTTGAGACAGTTATCCAGGCTACAGATGATTGAAATGAGCTCCACACAGCCTACCTACACCTCACTAAGGCCTTGACACCATTCTCCAGTCAGGTATCATAGATGAACTCACCAACCTGGGCATTAATCCATACATCACAAGATGGATTGCAAACTGGCTCACAGATAGATCTCACAAATTAAGAGTTGCTGGCTACATGTCAGACTCTACACCAGTAACAACTGGTGTTGCCCTGGGTTCAGTTCTGGGGCCCCTCCTGTTTGGTATAGACTTCTCAAAAGTACATGCCAACACAGGAGGGTTGTGGTTGACTAAGTTTGCTGGGAACTGTAAAGTGTTTGCCATAATAGATTCCCCGGATGACACAAATATTCTCCAGAAGGGACTCTATGAGACAGATGTGTGGTGTCAAAATCATGGCCTCAAGCTCAGTGTGGAAGAATGCATAGTAATCCCCTTTGGTGAAAACAAAGTACCCACAAACTACCACATAGGTGTTACCCCCTAAAAACTGACAAGGTAATAAGGGATCTGGGGACACAAGTAGATAGTCATCTTTCCTTTGACAACCATGTTGCCAAAGTGATTAGGAAATCCTATGTGGCCCATCTAATCAACAAAGGGTTTCCATCAGGATCAAAAGAGGTAGTTGTGGCCCTCTTCTCTTAAGTCATCAGACCCATCATTGAGTACAATGCACCATTTTAGATGTACTCGACTAAGCATATCCAGCAGCTGTAGAAACCACAGAGGTACCTCACCAAGAGGATTACTGGCCTCAAACAGTTGTGTTATGCAACACAACTAGTAAAACTAAATCTGTTCTCTGTTGTGTACCGCCTACTCAGAGGCACACTCTGTCTAACATACAGAGCCATGTCCAACACATAACTGTTGAGCATGCTCCATCTACGGATAACAAAATTGAGTCACACTACACACTCCAGGGATATGAACCTCATCACAACAATGAATACAACATGATGGTGGGATAGAGTACCATCCCAGACACTTGCCTTACTGTGGAACAGAGTCCCAATGTACATCAGACAGAGCCCCTCGCTGACGCTCTTCAATAGGAACCTTGATGGGTGGATGGGAAGCAGACAATTTGCGCCAGGCATCACATCAGCAGCCCCACTAGAAAGGGGCTTAGGGTACTAACTATTAGAACTAGGGCTTAGGAAACTACCCAATGGGGTGGTGAAAGCTACACAACTTGCCTAGGCTAATATATGCCTTCGTGAAGATAGTCTACTACATACCTATGAACCTATGTGACAGGTACATGTCTACAGATAGTAGATGTGTACTTCACTATACAGTCATGTTGTACAGCAGGCACATGGACCACATACACTGTAATGCTTACAGATACTGGTGGCTGTTATGTACAGTGGCTGAGATGTGCACCTCATGTCTTTTGTGCCATTGGGATGTGTGCTGGGTGGGACAGTCCTGGATAGCTCCCTGTCATGGTCACCCGCTTACACAAATCTCTGCCCATCCATCTTTGGCTTATTATGCTGTGTTCCCCCTACATATATATAGGTACATAGGTAGGTAATAGGCTATCTGCCTCAAGGCATATATTAGTATGGCCAGAGTGTGCAGCTATCACCACATATGGGGTTAGTTCCCTAGGCCTCTGTGTAGTAGAGCTGATGAAGTGATCCATGGTGTGACAGTTCAGTTTCACATACACTCATCAAGGCTCCTCTGGAAGAGTGTCAGTGAGGGACTCAGCTTAATGTAGGTTGGGAGCAAGGGAAGTCTGTGAGTTAGTAATGTATCCCTCCAGCATGTTCTATTTATTGTTGTGATGATGATATCCCTAGAGCATGTGGCACAGTGAGCTTGGGTTTACTTCAGATAGCACATGTACATCAGTTCTGCATTGGACATGGACCTGTCTGTTGGGCAGAGATCACCTGAGTAGACAGTATGCCACAGAGTACAGATTTAGCTAAATTCAGTCTTGTTGCATGGAGCAACTGTTTGAGGCCAGTAATCCTCTTGTTGAGGTACTTCAGTGGTCTTTTCAGCTGCTGAAGGGGCCTAGAAAGATTCATTGCGTGTGCCGTGATACTCTCTGATGGGTGTGATGACTGATGAGTAGAGGGAACCTCCTCTGACCTACATGCAAAGACCTTGGCAATTTTTGGGAACACATAGCATGATTTTCTAACCACTTTGTGAATGTGTTTCTGGAAGTAGAGATGACTATCCACGTGTCCATAGATCCCTTATTATTACCTCCATATTTAGGGTGTTGGCACTTTTGTGGTATCTGTATGACTGCAGCTCGAGGCCATACTTTTGACACCACATCTGTCTGACTGAGACCCTTTTTAAGGATGTGTATGTTGTCCCAAACATCGGTTATGACAACCTTTTTGCAGTCATCCACAAACTTTGCTAACCATAGCCCTCGTGTGTTTGACTGTATTTCTGAAAAGTATACACCAGACAGGAGGGGTCCCAGGACTGAGCCATGGGACACAGCAGTTGTTACCATCTTACAGTCCAACAGGGAGACCACAATTCTTACCTTGTGGGATCTATCTGTGCCCCAGTTGGCAATCCATCAGATGACATACGTGTTTATGCACAGGTTGTTGATTTTGTGGCTACGACATGTGTGTGGAATGTTGGAAAAGGGCTTTTCAAGGTCTATGTAGACCGTGTATAGCTCATTTCATTGATGTATGTCCTGGGTAACTGCCTTGAAAACTGTCTAGCAGGTTTAGGAACCATGATCTTCCCCAGACCAAATCAAAATGGGTAGGGTTGGGTGTTTGTAGGCTCCCAATAGCTCTGTTTATGAGTTCCATAATGATGGACTCCATGGCCTTGCAGATCAGGCTTATTAGGCTTATAAGACAATAGTTCCCATGGTCTGTTGTGCACCAACACTTGTGGAGTGTGCCAAACGTTGCTGTAACCCATTCAACGGTTTCATATCCTGTACAGAGGGTGAGTCTCAACAGACTGTTCAGGTGCAAGGTCTGTTTGTTTTGGAGTGTACATATGACACAGCCAGGGAAACCATGTCATCCCATAGACGCCATGTTTTTAGGTTTGGATAGAGCTGTTTAACCATTGTATATGTGATTTTTGGGTTTTCACAATCTCCAGGTATGGTAATGGACCCTTTTGTCAGTGAGAGGGGGTAAATATGTACGAACCTGTCTGACAAGATGTTGGCAATGTCAGTCATGTACATGTATTCATTTACACTTTGCACTGACTCAGAAGATATATGAGTTTACATTGATATTTATGACATAGCGAAAGAAAGCTTCATGGTTCTCTATGGACCCTTTGGCAATATTTTTGCCAGAACATGGCTTGGATAATGTTAGGATTGCTCATTGTTTCTCGATGATACTAATCGGAGATTTATTGATCTTCTTTGGATTTTCACTTTCTTTGAACAACTTAAGTACTTGTAGTACATAGTTTGATTATGACAGGGGTCCAATATATTATATGGGTCTGTTTTCATATCACTGTGTACGCAAGGCAGGAATGGTGAATAGTGAGAAGTGTCTGGAGTAAGAACTGCAACTGCCAGATATGTGTGGCCCACTGCTGTACTCAGACATGGCCTAAGTGTGTGAGCATGCCCAGTATGATCTTTCAGCATGTTGTTGACTGACATTTGTTGACTGACATTTGCTTCATTTGTTTAAGTGTGTGAGCATGCCCAGTATGATCTTTCAGCATGTTGTTGACTGACATTCGCTTCGTTTAAGTGTGTGAGCATGCCCAGTATGACCTTTCAGTATGTTGCTGACAGAAATTTGTTAAATTTAAGTGTGTGAGCATGCCCACTATGGGCATATATACTATATGTGTGTGAAAATTCAAGTTGTTTTTTACTTCAGGGCTCACCTTTGTGTCGTACATCGACAGGAAGCATGCTGTGCCTGCAGGGCTTCCATGAGCCAATTTGCATAGACTTATCAACATTTCTACATATGGGGGGACAGCTATTATTTGTACATTTATACCCGGGGGGGGCACACCTGATTGTTACTGTGGGTGTACATAGGATGAGAGTTACACCTGACACTTATACACATTTGCTAGGCCTGCAATTCTATGTTAGGTACTCCATTTCAGTCTGTACTGTTGCCTATCATACTGGCTTGAGGCATACCACTGTACTACAGACCTTAGCTTCCAATTACATGCATATTAGTTTGTGACTTCATAGCCTACCCAACCCACATCACACTGCCTGGCCTGCTGTTATCTGTCTGCATAGGTCTGGGGGGGGTTACTCATATGCCTCTTCAGAGGGCATGATACGGCATTTGCTTGTGTTTGCGTTTGTCTACAATTGTCCTGCTGGCTGTGACTGTTAGGCATGTGACCCCCCCCCCCAACTGGTATGTGTGAGTGACTTAAGTTGTGTCTGTGCCAGTGAAATGCTGTCATGGCTTAGTGGTTCAGTATTGTGACTGTAGTGCACAGTATTCTGAGTTCGAGCCCTGTCACTGCTTTTTATTTTCCTGCTGGGCAGACCTGACTGGTTAAGGAACAGTAAAGCAGGTGTGAGCGCATTTACCCGACTTTGCTCGACTTTGTCCGACTTTGCCCAACGTTGCTCAACGTTGCCTGACATTAGGCTGGTTAGCACAGTGCGCAGCTATGCACAATGGTATTTAAATATGCTCAATACTGGTAAAATGTGCTTAGCAGTGCTTTATTTGTTTGGTTTGTGTCTTTTGGCTTTTCCCGGTTAGGGGTCACCAGAGCGGAACTCCGGTTCGCTAATGATTGGTAGTGTATTTTTACGTACCGGGTTACCAGCCCTGACGCACAACCTTCAACGAAGGCACACCCCATTCACGTATGCCTCCACACAGAAGACGCTCTAGCTGAGAATCGAACGGGACAACGTCTTGCTATGAGGCGACAACGCTACCGCAGCACCACCACCATAGCTTTTTTAGCAGTATATTGCTTAAAATAGGGCACTCATGCCTCAGGTGGTGCTGCAGGGCTGCCTATGTTGGATGCACATAGTACACTCCCTATACATGTTTGAAAACAGGTAGTGTCAAGTTAGGCATCCCTTTTACTGTATGTGCGAGTCAGAGAGAGGTGTCATTTCCAGGGTTCCTACTGAGTCAGTGTATGTGCTATGCGTTGCCTCTTTGCCAAGGTCAGGGCACACTGGGCACGCCTCCTTCTGACTACTGGGGCAGGCTCAGGTTGTTCCTCCTCTGAGTCACGCTGTGCCTGTGCAGGCCTTGGCAATGGTGGGGGGCTGTTTGGCCCTGCCCCATGCTGTTCCTGCTGCAGCTGTTTCCACAGTATCATATTGTGTAGCATGGCACATACCATAACAATTTGGGTACATGTAGTTGGTGAGTACTGCAAGGCTCCACCAGATGTGTCCAGGGATCGGAACCATGACTTGAGCATCCCAAACACATGCTCAGTTATGTTTCTTGTTTGTGCGTGTGCCTCATTATGGAGTTCTTGTTCAGGTGTGTGTGAATTTCTGATGGGTGTCATGAGCCACGGCTCCAGTGCGTATCCAGCATCCCCCACTATGTGACCATCAGGGATGTCCCCATTGGCAAATCTCTGGTACAGCTGCATCAGATGCCAGATGTGGGAATCATGATAGCTTCCAGGGCAGCCAGCACACACATTCATTATTATGCCCTGGGCATCGCACATGACCTGGCAGCTGATGGAGGGGAAGCCCTTGGGGTTGATGTAGACCCTTCCCCACTCCCCGGGTGGTGCTTTGATGCATATGTGCGTGCAGTCTATTGCACTCACTACCTCAGGGTATTCTGCTATTTGGTGGAAAAGATGCATATTGATGGCCAATGCCTCACGGGAATTGGGGAAATATACATGGTCACTGACATGTGCTGACATGGCATCCAGGAACTGGTGGAGTACCCTGGATGCTGATGGCTGTGAAATCCCCATCATATCACCAGTTGGTCTCTGGAAGGTACCTGTAGCTAGTATTCTTATGCTAACACATACCTTGGTATCCAGTGGATGGGATCCCCTCTGTTGGTTCTGTGTGTGAGGCGTGGCCGGCACAGCTCAACAATTTGTGCAGGAGGTCTCTGTCCACCCAGTAGCACTCTACTATCTCCAGCTCATGTAGCCCCTGGTAGGTTACCCTGGGTCTGTACACTCTTCTCCGTCTCCTCACTGTGGGTTGCTCAGCAGCATTCACAACATCACCACCCTCAGCACCTTGCACATGTTGGTTTATGATAGCAAGAGCAGCCCCTAACATTTTGTCTGACTTAAGCTTTTTAAGCTTTCCCTCTTTATATACTGCAGTGTTGCAGAGTTCTTGGGAAAAAACAGGGGGGAATGGTGTTTGCAGAGTTTAAAGTGCTGGGCTGGGCTGGGATAGTCTGCTGCATGTGTAATTGGCTGATTCTGATATATTTCACCTGGCAGCTCTGCTAGTTCTCCTTGGTTAACTTCTTACTACTTCTTTTCCTTCCTTTTGTCTTTCTGTTTCCACCCAAGGTGCAAATGCGCTCACATGAGCACACACACTGTGTGCATGTTTGCAAGAAATTTCCAATCTTTTAACAGTGTGCACCTTTGGTTTCAGATTTTCAAATAGGACAACTGTAGGCACGCCTCTTGCAATCCTGAGCAACTCAGGGCAAACACAAGCCACTGTGCTCCAATTAGCTTACAGCCTTTCTGACACCCCCCCTCATGATGTCACCTATATTCTACTCTACTACTCACCTACTCCTACACTTACACTCTTGGGACATGGCTCACGTGGGGAAAATTGGGATTCATTATCCTTATCCTCATTTGCCTAGGATTGCCTACTACTGCATGGTTACATCTTTCACACTGAGCTTCCTCCCTTAGCAACCACTACTCAGTGGCCATGTTGTCTTTAGCCTATCATTCACCTGCATGGCAGGATAAGCTTTTTAGTGAAAATGCCTATTTTTGGCTATCTTTAAATTATTTCTTGTTTTTTAAAGCACCGCACGTTTGCGCTGTGCTGCGCTATTCTTAAACATCAGAGATCGGGGGAAAACAAAAGTTAGATTTTTATATTTTTAAACATTTATAAATGCCAATGGCCTTATATTTGGCCATTGGCATGCTTCCTCAACTGTATGCATTCTTTATTTGGAGCTGTCATAGCTCCGTTTAGCTATTTGCAGAACGGTACTCCGTTACCAACGGAGTACATTTCTGCAGATAACACTAATCTTCCACGGACAGGTTAGTGTTTCCTGGACTGCAAATTTACCTTATTTGCATAGCTTTCAGCAGCAAATGAGGTAATTTGCATACCATGATGCTGTCTGTGCAACAGTAGCTTTAGCAGCTCTCGTGCACGCCCCTGTCGGCTGTTCCTGGATCACATGACAGACATATTGCCTGTTTGATGTCTTACACTACTCTACAACTCCTTGCAAGCTTTCGTAAATCCGGCCCATATACATATATATATATATATATATATATATATATATATATATATATATATATATATATATATATTATATATGATTTACTAGCAATATGTCGAATGGCAAAATAATTTCCTTTCGACACATCGAAAATAAAACTCGAAAGTCAAAATAAAGAACAAGTCACAATGTCAAATCAGCTGAATGAATTCAGCAGATTTTACATTGTCTCCGAACGCATCACGTGATGTCTGTATAGGAGCTCACATAAAGTAAACTCCTATACCTAAAATAACGACCCCTCCTGTGGGGGGGCTGTGACCCCCCCCCACACCCCCTGCTTATATATTCCAACTCCAAGATCGCACTACAGTGAGAAAAGGGATGAATTTCCCAAACTGCACTGTACCACGATCTCTGTACATTTCTTCGAATTTATATTAGCGAATGCACACTGCATTCACTAATATACACTTTCGAACATTGAGATGTTCAGACAGATGAAAATTTGAACATCTGTGTTTCGAATTTTCCATCTGCATGCTTCTCAACTCAAGATTATGATATTAAACCATTATATATATATAACACACACACACACACATGCACGCACACACACACACACACACACACACACACACACACACATATACACACACACAGGACTCTAGCACTTCAGGGAGAAGAGGAAATTGGTGGTGTTGAAGAATGGCAGCACCTTGAAACAACATGTGTGAAGACAATAGAACAGATATGCGACCAAGACAGGTAAGGAAATAAGGTACATAAGGAAAGCTGGTGAGTGGAAAGCAGAAGTCAAGAAAGTCATCAAAAGAAAGAATAATTCAGGAAAAAGTGAAGGTAGAATAGATGGACCAGGCTAAGAAGGAACACTGGATGAATAATAAAAAAGCTAATCTTCAAAGGCACTCTATTATCTTCTATAAACTGACTCAGAAGATGGCACAAAGAAACTTTATCATGTAGCAAAGCAAAGACAGAAAGATAAAGAAGACAGTCTAAAAGGGATGCCAGGAACAACCTGCTCACCAGTCCAGAAGACATCAAAAGCAGATGGAAGAACTACTTCCATAAGCTTCTAAATGAAGAAAATCCCACAGAATCTGTACTGCCCTAGACACAGTCTACAATGAAAAAAGTAAGAACAGCATTAAGGAAAATGAAGTCAGAAAAGCAGCAGGCTGGGATGAGGTTACAGCAGATATGATCAACATATTCGATGAGTTAGGGAAGAAATGGATACCAAAGGTGCTCATAGCAGTATGCAGAGAAAGGCATATCCCAGATGATGGGCCAATAAGCTTAGTAATGCCAGTGTACAAGAAAAAAGGGGACATTCACAACTGTGGACAATACAGAGCCATCAAACCCGTCACACTGCATGAATGTTCTGGACAGGGTGATTGATAAATGAAGAGAGAGAGAAGTAGAAAGTAAGATGGGAGATGAGAATGTAATTCATATTCAGATCATGATGTAGCACAACTGACACAATGTTTGCAATGAGACAGATAACGGAGAAGAAGCTAGAGATGAGGAAATGTCCAACTGGGAATTCCTAGATTTGGGGAAAGCATTAGACAAGGTCCCAAGAAAACTGATTTGGACAGTCTTGAAATGGTTTGAAGTCCCAGAAACACTGGCAAAATTAGTGCAGGCTATGTACAAGGACCCAATGACACAGGCATGAACAGTGTTTGGACTCACAGAGGGGCTCCCAATGGGAGAGGGTGTGCACCAGGTTTCATCTCAAAACACACTGTTGTTAATACTGGTGATGCACTACATTAGCAAATAGGTCAGAGGGGACAGATCAACAAAGTTGCAGACTATGTATCATTACAGCTGGACTCTGAGCAAGAACTTCAGCAAAGGACAAGAGAATGGAATGCAAAACTGAAGGCACATGGGATAAAACTGAGTACAGATAAGACATTTGCAATGTCAGTAAAAGGGGGAAATCAGAAGAAGATGAAAATTGACATATAAGGGAAAACAGTTTCTGAAAGGGGTGGTGGAGGAGAAGGAAAGTCTGAATAAGGACGTCAAAGTTAGAATCAGAGGGGGTACAGCCAAATGGCACAGATTATCAGTGGTAGTGTATGACAGACAAATGCCGAATAAGCTGAAATGTAAGGTGTACAAAACAGTGGTGTGACCGACTACTGCATAGTACAGAAACATGGACAGTGAAGGCAGAGCAGATGAGGAAGCTAGAGATGAAGAAGATGAAGCACCTGAGATGGGTGGTAGGATGCAAACTGGACAGCCACAGAAATGAGGACATCAAAGCAGAAGCCAAAGTAGCTCCAATTGCAGAGAAGGTCAAAGATAACAGATTACTGTGGTTTGGGCACATGTGCAGAAAAGGAGACAACTACATGGTGAAAAAGATTTAAGACGGACAGGAAGAAGGCAAGAGGAAACAAGGGCATCCAGCAAAGAGGTGGATGGATTGTATGACAAAAGACCTGCACTGTCATGCATGACTGTCAAAGAAGGCAGGACAGTGGCACTGAATCTAGAGAGATGGTGACAGTTTACACTAAGCCTCAACCCCATGTAAAAATTTGTTAAAATGATGATGATGAATTGTCCTCATAAGAAGTTTGGCCAGAGGAATCATGAGAGTTGTAGAGGTAATATATCCCAAAATTCTGAAAGACCATGACCAACATCTGAGTCAGCTCAGAGAATTCCAGAAAATGCATCACATTAAGAGAACATCTTGTCTTGGAAAAGAAACCTCTCATAAGGGATGTATCCAGCAGACAGTCCAGAAATTTGGAACTGTGAGTGAAGAAAGAGATTTCTCCCTGTTTATCAGAAATTCCGGAACATGAAAAAGATTCATTGCCCACTTAAGGAACTTTTGACAAATTCTCAAGGACTCTGCCACTATTAAGAAGTTGTCTAGGTATGGAAAACACAATACCTCTGCAACCTGTAATGGGCTATTAATGGAGTAAGGCACTTTGTGAATACCCTGTTAGCAGCAGAGAGTCCAAAGGACAAAACAGAAAATTGAAAATGCAACATAGCTACTGAAAAATGCAAAACATGTCTAAAATTGTTGTGGAGATGAATACAATGATAAGTATCTTTTAAATCCAAAGCCACTGCCTGGGGAAATTAGATGCAATACCATCTGAAGAGAGAACGTTTTGAATTTTGGCACTGTGATTATGACGATTTAGAAAGAAAAGCTCTAAAATGGACCTCTAGGACCCTTGGCTTTGGCACCAGCAGCATTCTTGAATAAAATCCCTAACCTCTTTTGAAGGAGGGCACAGTTTGATAGAGACATGAGTCAACATCTGATGAAGATTTAGGAAGGAAGAGAGAGGTCTGGAAGGGAGGGAGGGTGCAAGAGAATCCCTCTAAAAAGAGGGGACATCCACACCCAATGGTAACCTTTGTGAATGATGCTTAAAACTCAGGAATTTGATGTTATATGTTGCTAAAGAGGATAGTGAATGACCAGAATTTGGCACTAGTTCACAGGACTGCCATTATGGGAAGGATGGGGGGAATGGGAACAACATCAGTCCATTTTTTTAGGTTGATGCTGGGCCTGACAGGTATAGCCCTTATGTCTGGATCTACCTTGCATTTGTTTCCTGAAAGTTAGTTTATTGGAAGCTTTCTGAAAGGGCCTAGACTGAAGTTATATCAAGGATCAGCTCTGAGCCCTTTCTTATTTGCAATGGTGATGGACAGGTTGACAGACGAGATCAGAAGTCCCCGTGGATTATGATGTTTGCAGATGACATTGTGATCTGTAGTGAGAGTAGGGAACAGGTGGAGGAGACCCTGGAGAGATGGAGATATGCTCTAGAGAGAAGAGGAATGAAGGTCAGCAGGACTAAGACAGAATTTATGTGTGTGAATGAGAGGGAGGATAGAGGAATGGTGAGGATGCAAGTAGTAGAGGTGGCGAAGGTGGATGAGTTTAAATACTTGGGGTCAATAGTTCAGAGTAATGGTGTGTGTGGAAGAGGGGTGAAGAAGAGAGTACAGGCAGGATGGAGTGGGTGGAGAAGAGTGTCAGGAGTGATTTGGGACAGACGAGTACCTGTAAGAGTGAAAGGGAAGGTCTACAAGAGGGTAGTGAGACCAGCTATGTTATATGGGTTGGAGACAGTGGCACTGACAAAAAGGCAGGAGTTTGAGCTGGATGTGGCAGAGTTAAAAATGTTAAAATTTGCACTGGGTGTGATGAGGGTGGACAGGATTAGGAATAAGTATATTTGAGGGTCTGCCCAGGTTGTAAGGTTTGGAGACAAAGCCAGAGAGGCAAGATTACATTGGTTTGGACATGTGCAGAGGAGGGATGCTGAGTATATTGGGAAAAAGATGCTAAGGATAAAGCTACCAGGTAACAGGAAAAGAAGGAAGGCTTAAGATAAGGTTTATGGATGTGGTGAGAGAAGACACGCAGGTGGTTGGTGTAACACAGCAAGATGTAGGGGACAAGAAGAAATGGAAACAGGTGATCCGCTGTGGCGACCCCTAACGAGAACAGCCGAAAGAAGATAATGAGTCCTCGAACATTTACCAGTGACTTGCAAGAAAACCACAATTTTATGAGAAACAGACCAAAATGTGAGGCACAAATATGGCCAGCTGAGAGGTGTGACTGTTTACATACGAGTAAAAAATCCAAGTTAAGGTTATTTACTTGTTAACCGGGTTAGTCCAGCTGAGCCGAATGGCCCTTTTTCAGTGCAGAGTAGACCCCAGGAGAAAAGCTGCAGAATATACATACAGATTTATGAAATTACATAAAAAGAATACAAAACAGACATGCACTGGAAAAAGCAAAGAAATGACAGTGTAAAAAATACATAAAACATTTAACTAACAACGTACATGAAATGAAGAAACTTTTTTTTTTCCTTAGTGTGGGAGCTACACTTCAGAAATGTGCTGGCTCCCGATTCAAAATACCTTACAGACTCTATACAGCTGTTATCCTGATAAAACACTTTATATTCTTACATTAAAGAGGAAGCAACGGATTTAAAGTCACAAATTAATTTACATTGTAACAGACATCATAAATTGTATTACATACTACAACAAACACAAAGCCCCACATTCTAACAAAATAAACTTCACTTCAATACAGTAATAAAATACTGCTTCTTGCATACGTGTTTTTTCGTAATTGACCAACCGCAACTTTGTGAAGTGATGTCAATAGGCTGCGACATACGTGTTCTCCAAACTTGATTTTTTTTAGCTTTTCTATCGTGCCTCTCGTTTTGATGCAGAATCTTTACGGATTATGATTATTTGTTTCCCGGGTAAGTTATGAGGTTTATGCTGTTCGTTTTTTTATTCCCAAAATGTCTAACTCGTTGTGAAAGTAAATAAAACACATGGTAGATATTTTGGGGGCTCACACTTTTCCACAGAAGGACTGTATTACTATGGTCTTGAATCAGAATCGTCTTCGATTTGATAATGATTGAACAGTTTTATATTTTACGTTATATATTTTTAAATGGGTGTTCGCCCGATCCAGAGGTTGTAATATATTTTGCTGTACCCTTAAGTCTTTTCTTGAAGTGAAGTTTCAATTCATTCATGTTGTTTGATAACACAGTATGCGGCATTTTGAATTCTGTTTTTGAGGTAAATTAGTACAGTAACAGTGATAAAGATCTAAAGTGATACTCTAGTGTTCATTTATGACTTGACTGGTAGTTCGTTACTTTCTTACCTGCCGGCTTTTGATTAGGGGTTTGAAAAGGTAGTATTGTTTTCTTATGAGGTGATTTATGTACCCATCATTTTATTGGAAATTATGCACGTGTGTATATAAACACACACATTAATACACCCCCGCGGTAGTGGTGCTGCGACAGTCGGAAGCGTTGTCGCCTTCGATTCTCAGCTAGAGCGTCTTCTGTGTGGAGGCATGCGTGAATGGGCCTGCCTTGGTTGAAGGTTGTGCTTGTGCGTCAGGGTTGGTAACTCGGCCCGTAAAAATCCACTACCAAACCGCTGACCAGAGTTCCGCTGTGGCGCCCCCTAATGGGGATAAGCCGAAAGGCACAACAGACACACACACACACGTGTGTGTGTGTGTATGTATATATATATATATATATATATATATATATATATATATATATATATATATATATATGTATACACACACGCACACGCTCACACACATACACATATATATGTGTGTATATATATATATATATATATATATATATATATATATATATATATATATATATAAGGAAGATCTTTTTAAAACATAAACAGGGACTTTTGAGAGGTATTTTGTTCTTGCATCCAATGAGCTTGGTTGGCATTAGTTAATTTTGGTGGCATTTTGCATGATTCTATTTAAATCAAAACAGCCTAGTGTCTTCCTGGAGGGGTGTGGCAGAAAAGGTATGATGAGGAAGGTGAAGTAGTGGTAAAGTTAAGTGTAGGTTTGAATGTAATGAAGTGGACCGTTGGATATAATAGATATACTAATTTAAGTGGGTTACTACTTTGTAGGTTTCCCTTAAGCCTAAGGAGTACAGATTAAGAGGATGCAGTACAAATGGTGAGGTTAGAGAATGCATAGTGAACAGGTAAGTGTGCTGCAGTATTGAGTATACCAGTTGGAATTTGGATTATTAATACATTCTGCAGAGCTGAGTGAACCTGCTTTTTGGGGGAGTACTTTCTGGACCTTTTACTGGTGCACCAACTGTAAATCTGAGTGGGCTATGGAGAAACCATTGAGTGAAAACTATGTTGTGGTTTGTTATAAAAATTAAGACGTTCTCAAAAGTAATACATCTGAGACTGCCGTTTTAAGATGAGTAGTGCTTTCAGACCAACAGTGACAGTTATAAAACAGAGCAAACAAGATTCTGAGTAGGTAAAATGAAGTAAAGTGTTGTGTGTATTGCAGAAACATTGGTAAGAGAAAGAAGAAGAAGAAGATGGCTGTTGCAGAAACATTTGTAAGCGAAAGAAAAATAAGATGGCCCTTCATGAGAGGTGGTATACATTTTTAAGGACAGAAGTGTGTGTCTAGTGTTGAAGAGTGAGAAAGAAGAAAAATAAATATGTTTGAGGAGGAAGAAGAACGCCCTTCTTGAGTGATGGTAAATATTGTCATTGCCGAAAGTAAGTGTGTCTGCATGGTGCTGAAAAGATGAAGTGGAGATAAAGATTTCTAAGAGCAGAGAAGGAATATAGCCTGGAGTCTTTAAGGGTGAACAGGTTATAAGAAGAGTTTCTTTACACAAGTGTCAAACAATTTGCCTACTTAAGCTCGACAGCGTGGGGATGATAGTTTGGAAAAAAGTGCTTAATGAATGCCTTGCATTGGTGGTTTAGTAAAGAAAATTAAGAGAAATACCAGAGTGTTGGAGCAATATAGGTTTGAGGTTGAACTCCTGAGATGTGGAGTTAACATATGGTGAGATTGTATAGCAGCAGTGGGAGTGTAGCTACGTACTCTGCAATAGACAATATATTAGAGGATAAACAATACTGCAGATCCAAATCTAATTTTCTGACCACCAGACAACTCTGTTCTACCCACTCTTTTGTTGTTTCTTTTAAAATTTCAGATCAGGTTGGAGTAAATTATGGTTATAAATCAAAAAGTCAGTATCCTGGAATTTTGCCCCCATGCCATTTTACATTTTTAGTACCAACCTTCGTGTATATAAAGCACAAATCCTTCCCTCATTATGGAATTAATAGGTGTATATGTTATATAGGAGCTGAGACAAATAAGTCCGTGTACCCCCACCTTTGTTCTGCTGTGCATCAGTTGTGCTTTCCGTCCTTTCAAGGACAGGTTATCCCATGAGTGAATTTATAAAAAACATGCAGTAAGTGAGGTTGATTTTGAGAGTTGCTGGGGTACTACTTTGCTTAATGTGTAGGGGAGGCTTGTTTCAAAAGTAGGGATGCATTCTGTTAGGAATCTCTGCTCTTCGCTGCTGTTTATTTGTTGAGGGTGTTCAAGGTCCTTGGTGCTGCTATTTGAGGAGCCGTTGGCTTTGTGAAGGAATTTGAATAGCACAGGGTATTTTGTGACACTGGAGGCTAGGTCGCTGTGAGGGATGCTGTAGGGCACCAGATGTGCAGAAAGGGCAGCTATTCTATATGAGTAACTGAGAGACTCAAGTCCTTCGAGTTTTCTTGGTCATGAATCTTCTTAACCTGAACCAGGTGCTTAGAGAGAAGCATACTAGAGGGGACATTTTATTTTATATAGTGGTTGCCATTGTAGAGGATGAGTAGAATGAGATTATGGCCTTTCTTTATGTGTATGTAGAGGGATCTAGGACTGTTGAACGAAAGTTCAACAGTCCGAATCCACTATCACCAAACACACTTTAACGAAAGCGCTTTCACTGAAAAAGTGCTTTTGCTAAAGTGTGTTTAAAAAAAAAACATTAAATCTACTTTTATGCAGGGGGGCAAGCCCCTCAGCACCCCTACCCCCCCTACTTTAATATTCTCACTCCAGGATCGCACTACAGTGGGGAAAAGGGAATTTTCCCTTATCCGCACCATAGTACGACCGGCACAACAGGCATACTTACGTGAAAATGCTGCTTCGGTGAAAAGCATTTTCATGTAAGTATGCCCGCCCATTCATGATTCTGTAAAAAGTGCTTTCGTGCAAGAGTCCTAGACCCATGCAAAGGAAGTACCTTTGGGGAATAACCAGATTTTATTTATTGTTTTATTTATTTTATTGTGCTTTTGTTTACTTGGTTTAGTCAAAAGCTCCTTTTCAGAGGCCCATGGAGAAAAGTTCGGCAATATTGCAGACATTTTAGTAATATACATAAACGGATATTAAGTACTATACATTTAAAGGCAACTATTGCAGTATAAAAAAATACTTGTGCACAAGTAGAGGTTGAACATTGAGTATTTGTAGAGATGTATTGGTGGGTTTGTCAAACAGATAATAGATTTTATCAATGCTTAGAAACTGAAAGAAATAGAGGTGAGGAAAGGAACTAGATAGGGCAAAAAAAGTTAATGTTGTAGTTAAGGTATAAACCTGATTCTGAGACAATTGTATAAATGGCTGTTTATAAGGTTTGTATTGGAAATGTAGAGGAGTAGGTAAGCAGTATCACAAAGTTATGTATATGGCTGGCAAACACTAGTAAAACTGTTCAGGTATTGGTGAATGGCAGTGGAGTATGAGATTCTGAAGAAAGAAATATTCATATGGCGAGCTGTTGATAAGTGGCATTTATCCTTGATGTACAGGAGCAAATCTTTTGATTTGATGGGTGAAGTTTTAATTGTTTTAAATGTCTGCTTTCAAGATAGGTTTCAGTGGAAGTGGGTTGTGGTTCCATAGTGAGTGTAAAATTTGACTGGGGAGTAGTGTTGTAATAAGTTGTAAAGGGTTGGGTAATTTTCTGGTTTATATAGAAGTCTGTATATTATAGTTGAGAGAAGTGATGTGGTAGTTGTAACCACTGTATAAACATTTCCCAATATTATGGTTTCATAAGAGATTTTTGAGGAGACCCAATATTGTGATTACCTTGTGTTTAGTCTTAGCATGGTTAGTAGGATTTTTGAGTTGGAGAAAGTTGGCAGGATGTAGGAGAGAAAGAGGGATACCTAACTTGCTTTTATATAGAATAGTGACACGGCAAACTTTGATAGTCAAGTAGAATAATTTGCAGACTGTGGTAGAAACATGGTGGCTAAATGATACTGTGTTACTGTAAGATGTCCAGGTCTTTGTCAGTTTGGAGTGGGGTATCCTTAATGTAGTATGAGCTGCGGGAGTTTATTTTTTCCAAACAGAACCACACTGTATTTTTGAGCAGCTATTTTGAGACCATTGGCTGTACACCAGGAGCTATTTTAGTCAAGGTTGTCTTGTAGGGTGTGTGTGTTTGTGTGCAGAAGAACTGTTGATTGCTGCCATTTCTCAGTTGTCAACAAACTTAGTTACCAGTATAGGCCTTGGACCCGTGGCTGGATATCAGAAAAGTAGATGCTGAAAAGGAGAGGACCAAGACCGAAATGTGGGACTCCACTAGTGACATTCTTACATTCAGAGGAAATCCAAGCTGCCTATTACTGCATGAGTTCTTCCTGTGATGTAATTGGCTGTCTGGCAAAAAAAAAAAAATGTAATAATAATTTGTTATGTTAGTTCATCAGTAATGCCAGTGTGGAAGATTGTATCAATGGTATGTTAGTTCATCAGTAATGCCAGTGTGGAAGATTGTATCAATGGCTTTGGCCAAGTGAATGTTGAGGCACTGTTATCAATGGCTTTGGAGTCCTTTTTGAAAAAGTTAGCCAGGTTTAGGAGGCAGGATTTACCTCTAAGAAAGGTTAGATTGATTAAGACCTAGGAATGCAAGCTTACCCATGTCTAAGTTGTTGAATTCGATTAAGATGTGGGCTATAACTTTGCAAATAGAAATTAATAGGTCTAGGTATGATTAGATTGGTGGTTATGGTGTCATCCTTATTAATGGCATCAGCGACATTTTGTGGAGAGGCTGAGATTAAAAATGGTAAGTTCATACATAACTGTATATTTTGCTGATTATGGTGGTGGTGTCCTGGTGGAATCCAGTTTGTGCTGGTGTTGCAGGAAGGGTTGACACAACCTGTAGAGCAGATGAGATTATCAAGATGCATAGCTATAGTATTCTTTGTTGTGAATAAGGCCGACATGATTGCGGGTCATTTTTTTTTGTGAATGTGTGGAGTGACTTAAGGAATGGAGGAACAACACGGGGTGATGTTGGAACTAAATTTATCCAGTAAGATATTGGCTATTGACTCAGGACCAAGTTGTGTGGTATTGCAAGTATGCATGAAGCCTTGATGTTTCGCAGCATAGCTGAATCATTTTAGTTGTTTTTAGTAGTGCTAGAAATCCTTAGTTTGAATACAGACTTGAGGTTTTTGGTACAGTTAATCTTCTTTCTTACCTGTTGTTTGCCTGCTGTAGCTGAAAGTTTTATGGCTGTCTTCACTACAGGTAGCCACCCTAAGGTTGTATTTAGCTGTACAAGTTGGTAATAGTACACTTTTTTTTAAATTCTTGCCACCTTAATTTGAGGCATTCATTGTAATGTACAGATGGAGCTTTATTATAGATGGTCAGCGGTTTTCTTCCTTTAATTGTACACATTTATTGTGAGGGTTCTACGAGTATCTGATATTAAATTTCCTACTGTATTTGAAGGGTTGGTATATTTTAGGTGTGAGTAGATGTCTGAAATGAGAGTTGCATCTGTGGCAGAGAGGTTGGTAAGAGTAAGGTTATTTCTGAACTTTTCTAGGTCAATTATTTATTTATTTATTTGACATTTGTTGACCTGGAAAAAGTCCAGCTGGTCAAAAACTGACCTTAGTTACCAGTGCCTCTGTCAAGTAAAGCCACTGGAGTAATCCCTGGGGTGAATTTTCCACTCATCAAGATTCCTCTTGAAGAGGGCCAATGAGGTGTTCTGCTTGACATGTATGGGAAGTCTATTCCATAGCATGGGCAGTCTTTGGGTTATGAACCTGTCCCTCCAGCATGTTCTGTTGATTGTGGTAAAGAGGATGAGGTCTCTGGATGGGTATGGTGCGGACGGATTGGGATTTCTTTAGATGTAGCATTTCTAACAGAGCTGGGTCAGACATGGCTTTGTAAGTCAAGCAGAGATCACCTCTATGTAGGCAATATGAGACAGAGAATAGTTGGGAGTTTTTTGAGTCTGTCTATATAGGACAAATGTTAAGGCCTAGGATCCTCTTTGTGAGGTACTTTTGCTGCCACTCCAGTTGTTGCATGTGTCTAGTGAGGTACATGCCAAATGGGGCATTGTACTCAATGAGTGGCCTAATGAGGGAAGAGTAGAGGGAGATGATGACCTCTTTCTCCCTGGATGCAAAACCCTTAGTAATGAGATGTGCCACATAAAAGGACTTTCTGACCACAGTGGCAATGTGGTGGTCAGAAAGAGAGATTGCTGTCGACCTGTGTTCCCAGATCTCTTATAACGCCTTCTGTGTTTTAGTGTACTACCATTGATGTGGTAATTCATGGGAACCGGGTTTTTCCCAAAGGGGATAACACATTTTTTTGGCATTGAGCTTAAGACCATGGTTCTGACACCAGTCGTTCGTCTCAGTGAAACCTTTTTGTAGGATGTCAGCATCACTTGAGGAGTTAATAATAGCTCCCAACTTGCAATCGTCTGTGAACGGTTTTCAGCCAAAGTCCCTTCATGTTGTACTCGACTTCAGAGAAGTAGATACAGGAGAAGACCCAGAATTGATCCCTGTGGGACTCTACTTGTGACTGGTCGTCAGTCTGACTTGGAGTTAGCCACTTTCACACTGTGGGTTCTACCAGTGAGCCAGTTTGCAACCCACCTAGTGATAAAGGGGTTGATGCCTAGCTTAGTGTGTTTTTCTATGATTCCTGGGTGGGGAATGGTATCAGAGGCCTTGGCCAGGTCAAGGTACGCTGTATGAACCACCTGGCCTTAATCCACAGCTCTGGTGACTGACTCAATGAAGTTGAGCAGGCATGATCTACCCTTCACAAAACCAAACTGTGTGGGATCCAGAGTTTGGCGATTCTCTATATCCTTGTTTTTATTAGGTCCATGATGATGCGTTTCATGGCTTTGCATATCAGATTTGTCAGGCTAATGGGATGATAGTTCCCAGGGTCTGTAGTCGCTCCTTCTCTGTGGAGAGGAATGACTGTAGCAGTGCACCATTCGGTAGGGACAAAGCCTGAGGTGAGGCTATGATTGAACAGGGCACGCAGGTGAGGTGCCGGTTCACTCTGTAGTTCATGTAGAACACAGCCAGGAATATTGTCAGGTCCCATAGAAGCTGTATTCTTGGCCTTGGACAGTGCTGTTTTAACCTGTGCAGCAGTAATACTGGGTGCCTGGCAGTCTACTGGTATTGTGATTGGTCCTTTGGGGGGGGGAGGGGTAAAGTTGGTACTGAATCTGTCGGCCAGTATATTGGCAGTATCTGTTGGCTCGGTATAGGAGGTACCATTGTGCAGTAGCTCAGAGCAAATCTGGGTATTGCCGTGGCAATTCTTTACATAACTATAGAAGGCCTTGTGTTTGTCTTTACTATCTGCTGCAGTTCCGTTTTCATAGCTAGCTTTAGAGGATTTGATGAGGGACCTCAACTTATTGTTGAGGCAGATAAGGGGCTTTTTCCAGTCTTGGGACTTCACCTTATTCCACATCAGTTTCATCCTTCTGTTGTAGAGTTTATGGCAGGGGACCACCAGATTGGCTTCCTTTTTTTGGAGGAGAGCGCCGGATCTAACCAGGGAGGAATTGAATATTGGTGTAGAGCAGCGGTTGCCCATGTTAGTAATGACCAGGTCAAGGATGTTGCTACCTCTAGTGGGAGTAAGAACGAGCTGGTCCAGGGCATTGGAATTAATGAATTCCAGGAAACATTGGGCAAGTTTATTGGTAAATGAATAGTTTTCCCAGTTAACGGAGGGATAATTAAAGTCGCCCAGTGTGAGAGTGTTAGGTTGGACCCTGATATTCTCCAGGGTGCTTAGGAACGTGGAGTGTGAGTCTGGGACATGGTTGGGAACCTATAACAGGCTACAACCTGAATGGCTGTCTTAACCAATGTTAGTTGCACCTGAAGTGTCTCAGATGCGTTATGTTGGGCTACCAGTCTGGAGGTGCACCCATCCTTTATGAATATGGAAACACCACCGCCTTTGGAGCTTCAGTCCAGGTTCTGGGGCCACAAGGTGTTGGAATGAGTTATAGCCTGGTAGTGCAGGGGTGCTGTTGCTGCCTTGAACCAGGTCTCTGTTATGGCACAAATGTCAGTGTTCTGCATTTTAAGGAGTGCTTCAAGCGAGTGCATTTTGAGATTTAGACTTCTAGTGCTGAGCAGCATGACCGTCAGATTGCATTTCTTTGTAGCTGTTAAGGTGGTAATTTGGTCTTTGGAACACAGCCTAAAAAGGCACTATAGGGTTGGCAAAAGCCTTGGCCAGTATCCAGAAGCCCAGGGTGACAGTTGCAGGCCATCTCTGGCAAAGATCGAGGTCTGTCTATCATGTCATCCCAGGCAGACAGATACTAAATCCCCTTAGAATGACACCAGAAACTTAGCCAATTGTTGAAATCAATCATTTTCTGCTTGTACTGTGGTATCCTTCTGGGTGATGGTAGGATGCTGCTCAGGTCTAGGGTCATACCTGCCTGGGCTACATAATCCGAGAGCTCTTCCATGTCTCTTCATGTAGTCCAGGGAGGTATGTCCATTCACACCCACATGTACAATGACAGAGTCATATTTGTACCTTTTTTTGAGGGACCTAAGTGTGTGTGTTATGTGGCTGCGTGTGTTATGTGGCGGATCCTGGCGCCTGACAGGCAGCTGTTACTTTCTCTTTATTCAACCTAGTTAGTGGGACATCAGTGTGTCTCGCTATCGAGTCACCTACGACTAATGTGTTAGGCATGCTGTTTTGCCTTGGGGGCTTTGGTTGAGTGGCACACTGTTTAGAAGAGTTGTGTGTCTCATGATTAGTGTTGTGGTGGTCACGTGCGTTTCTGCCTTGGAGGTCTCTGCTGTTTGGGTAGATTTTTATTGAAATCCTCTGCAAAGGTGGGTGTGTGATTTGTGTTTTTATGTGAAGGTAGTGTTGGTGTGTGTTCTGGAGGGTTATGTGTTCCATGTGGTGTGGTGCAAGTGTTGACTTTTCCACTTGACTAGCTATTCTGGTCTTGGCTGGAGAGTGTGTGGCTTCCAATTTGGATATGTAAGTGCATATCTCATAAGTCTGAGTGTTGGGAGGTAAGCGGAGAGGGTTGTCACTGTACGAGGCAATTGCTACATTGCCTCAGGATGCCCAAGATTATCAGGTTAATAGGAGAAAGCACAGGGAACTGACCTTTAGACAAGCCTGGAGGGGTGGGCATTAGTAATAAGTACCAGAGCTGTTTCCTTGTAGAATATTTAGTGCTGGTAGCACTTGTGTGCTACAATAATTGCTACAAGAAGTCTGGTAAAGTGCTAGACTAATAAGCTAGTGCAGGAGAGGAGAGAACTAGTAGATCTAAGGAAAAAAATTGAAGAGCAGACTTTGGCACCGCTCAGAAAGTTACAGTCTTGGATACAGCAAATCTGTATCTGGACTAGACTAGTTACAGGAAAAGCGGGAAACGAGCAAATGCGGGCTTTTAAACTAGAAAGTTGAAAGAGATGGAAAAACTGCCCAAATGGCCAATAAACTACAATTTCTAGACCAGAAACCACTCCTCTTGTGGTAGATAGGCTACCTAGTGCTTAACACTCCCACTGATAAGCTAGAAGGCTTCCCTCCAACACATAAAGGCTTGGGGAGCTCAGAACCTTACAAACAGTCCTGGATACAGCAAATCTGTATCTGGACTAGACTAGTTACAGGAAAGGCAGGAAACAAGCTTAGAATTTTTTTTGGTTTGTTTGAGTAAGTAAAAAGGGAGGATAAAACAGTAGTAACAAACGGCTGGAGTGCAGTAAAGATGAACAAGGTGAGGAAATATTGGAGGAGGGTTAGTTTCTGAGAAGGATAGGGAGAGAAAGAAGAGAATTATTGACTGACAAAGCAGGGTTGAGAAATGGATTGTGGAGATACCAGATCATCTGAGAAGACTAACTGGTTTGATTTGGAGAAATCCTCAGAGGGTGGAATTTGTTGGAGGGGTGCCCTGTGCTTTTAAAAGAAGAAAGGGAAACGAGTTTAGGTTTACATACAGATTTATGTTAAGACTTAAAAAGGGGAAGTGGTGACAACAATTGTGTAGACTTGAGCTGTGAAAATGAGGAGAAAATAAAGGAAATCAGGGTGTGTATTTGGAAAACTGGCAGTTTGCTCCAGGGAGTTATCATTGATGAAATTTAAGAAACACTAAGCATACTTATTACTTGTGGTTATAGGTTTGATAATTAATTTAATAAAGCTGAGGTGTAGAATTTAATAAAGCTGAGGTGTAGAATTATGTTGAGCAGAGATGATCTTTATTTGATTTTGGTAATTGTCATGGTCAGTTGGGGGAAATGGAGGTGTGTCTATACTTAGCAGTGGTGTGGTATTTTTATTAATGGTAATTTAGACTGTATAATTTCTGGTAGGAGTCAGGATTAAATATATGTATACTCCTACACAGTTTCCAGGGTTCTGAAGGAAGTAGTCCCCACTAAATCTAGGCATAGGTTTCAAAAACTGTGCGTATGTGAATTGATTCGGGAGAGTTGCATGTTTGGGAATGTTTATGGTCAGACTGGTAGGTACATAGACTTGTAGGTTACTAGGCTAGCGGCCATAGAGCCTTGACAAGCCCAGCCAGGTTAATCCCAAGTATCCCCATTTATTCTTTTTAGGTAGTTCGCAAAATGAATTTTAAGAAAGAGCCGGGTCTGTGATCAACACCAGCTCCCCCTGTCTTTGAGGGACATAGGTGCCACCCCAAGGGTGAATCTGTGGTCTCCCATCCTATTATCTAGGTCGCATTTGAATAGGGTCAGCGAGGAGCTCTATTTTATGTGAATAGGAAGTCTCTTCCAGAGAAGCAGAAGTCTCTGGGAGATCTGTCTCTCCAGCATGATCTGTTAGTTTAGTTTGTTTGTTTGTTTGTTTGTTTGTTTGTTTGTTTGTTTGTTTATTTATTTCAGTTTGATGACCGGGAAAGTCCACTGGGCCGGGAAGAGCCCGTTTTCAGTAGAGGCCCGGGGAGAAAAGCTCCAGAGACTACAGCAAATATACAAAACAGCATGCTAGCAGTGCAATATTAAAAAAGTCGTTTACAGAATAAGATCTTATCACTTTTACAATCTTGGAGTCATTTACAGAGTGAAAATTTAACAAATAAAGAAAAGTATTAACAAGCTTGCTTTAAATTTAAAAGAGGAATCAAGCAGGAAAGGCTGTGAGTACAGAATCTTGCAGGAGTGGGTTAGCAATATAATGTAATCAGAGAAAGCTAATGGGGAGGATGAAAGATAACAGAGGAATTTATGTTGGAAAAGAGCAAGAAAATTCTTACTATAAAGAAGAAAAAGCTAGTAGAAAGAATAGAAGAGTAAATGTAGATATCTGAGAGATTTGGGTTGGAAGAGAGCATGAGCATTCCCACTTTGAAGAAAGGTAGGACTGGACGAGGGATTTGAAGTTGGGAGTGGTTTTGAGTATTTCAAAGGGAGGGAGGAAGAGTTAATATCTCAAGCTAGGTTGAGATCCTTGTAGAGAGCGACTTTTGTGCATTTGACTTGTGGATGTACAGCATTTCCATTAGGGCAGGGTCGGAGATTGCCCTATAGCCAGGCACAATTGGGAGTGCTACAGAATCCTGAAAGTTCAAAATCCTGAAAACACACAGGATACCAACACTTACTATATTCCAGCGCAAGTACATACAGAAAGAAATCAAACACAAACTATATTACTGTTCTCCAAGTATAAGCAGGGGGGGCAAGCCCCCCTTCACCCCCCACACCCCCTGCTACTTAAATATGTAAACTCCAAGATTGCACTTAGTGCAGTGAAGTGCAGTCTTGGAGTTGATATATTTAAGTAGTGTGAGGGGGCAGCCCCCCCACATGGGTACAAGGGGGGCTTGCCCCCCTGCATATAGTTGAAGGGGAATATGTTTCTGTATGTACTTGTACTGGAATATAGTAGGTGTTGGTATCCTGTGTGTTTTCAGGATTTTGAGTGTTCAGTATTTTGAACTTTCAGGATTTTGAACTTTTAGGATTTTGAAACCCAGCCACTGGGGATGCACAAGCCAGTGCATTTCTTTGTGCCGGTCCCAAGCCCAGATAAATGGGGAGGGTTGCGTCAGGAAGGACATCCGGCGTAAAACCTCTGCCAAATTACTAATGCGGAAAACATGTCATATTTACGTACCGGATCGGTCAAGGCCCGGGTTAACAACAACCGCCACCAGTACTGTAGCCAACAGGGTGCTGGCGGAAATTGGGCTACTGTTGGCAGAAGAAGAAGAGGAGGGGGAAGGCATGCCCGAAGACAGGAAGAGAGGAGGAAGGTTAGGAGTGTAGTACTGAGGGTAGGAACTTTGAATGTTGGCAGTATGACTGGTATAGGGAGAGAGCTAGCTGATATGATGGAGCGAAGGAAGGTTGATATATTGTGCGTGCAAGAGACCAGATGTAAGGTAAGTAAGGCCAAGTGTATAGGAGGTGGGTTCAAATTGTTCTATCATGGTGTGGATGGCAGAAGAAATGGGGTAGGGGTTATCCTAACGGAACAGTATGCCAAGAGTGTTTTGTAGGTGAAGAGAGTGTCTGATAGAGTGATGTTTATGAAGCTTGAAATTGATGGTGTAATGATGAATGTTGTTAGTGCATATGCTCCACAAGTTGGGTGTGTGATGGATGAGAAAGAAAAATTTTGGAGTGAGTTGGATGAAGTGGTGGTGAGTGTACCCAAGGGTGAGAGACTAGTGATTGGAGCGGACTTCAATGGGCATGTTGGTGAAGTGAACAGAGGGGATGAGGAAGTGATGGGTAGGTATGGTGTTAAGGAGAGGAATGCAGAAGGTCAGATGATTGTGGATTTTGCTAAAAGGATGGATATGGCTGTGGTGAATACGTATTTTAAGAAGAGGGAGGAGCATAGGGTGACATACAAGAGTGGAGGAAGATGCACACAGGTGGATTATATCCTATGTAGGAGGGTCAGTCTGAAGGAGATTGGAGACTGTAAAGTGGTGACTGGGGAAAGTGTAGTTAAGCAGCATAGAATGTTGGTCTGTAGGATGATGTTGGTGATCAAGAAGCAGAGGAGGAGTGTGAAAGCAGTGCCAAGGATTAAATGGTGGAAGTTAAAAAAAAAAAGGATGATTGTGAGGTGGAGTTCAGGGACGAGTTAAGACAGGCACTGGGAGGCAATGAAGAGTTACCGAGTAGCTGGGTAACTACAGCAGAGCTAGTAAGGGAGACTGCTAGGAAAGTGCTTGGTGTGACATCTGGAAAGAGGAAGGAGGACAAGGAGACATGGTGGTGGAATTAGGAAGTACAGGAGAGTATACAGAGGAAGAGGGTGGCGGAGAAGAAGTGGGATTGTCAAAGAGATGAAGAAAGTAGACCTGAATATAAGGAGATGAGGCGCATGGCAAAGAGAGAGGTGGCAAAGGCTAAGGATAAGGCATATAGAGAGTTGTATGAGAGATTGGACACTAAAGAGGGAGAAAAGGACCTGTACCAATTGGCTAGACAGAGGGGCAGAGCTGGGAAAGATGTGCAGCAGGTAAAGGTGATAAAGGACAGTGAGGGAAACGTACTCACAAGTGAGGAGAGTGTGAGTAGATGGAAAGAGTACTTTGAAGGGCTGATGAATGAAGAGAATGAGAGAGAGAGAAGGTTGGATGATGTGGCGATAGTGAATCAGGAAGTGAAGCAGATTAGCAAGGAGGAAGTAAGGACAGCTATGAAGAGGATGAAGAATGGATAGGCTGTTGGCCCAGATGACATACCAGTGGAAGCATGGAGGTGCTTAGGAGAAATGGCAGTGGAATTTTTAACCAGATTGTTTAATGAAATTTTGGAAAGTCAGAGAATGCCTGAGGAGTGGAGAAAAAGTGTTTTGGTACCTATCTTTAAGAATAAGGGTGATGTGCAGAGCTAAAATTGATCAGTCACAGCTTGAAGTTATGGGAAAGAGTAGTGGAAGCTAGGTTAAGAAGGGAGGTGATGATTAGTGATCAGCAGTATGGTTTCATGCCAGAAAAGAGCACTACATATGCAATATTTGCTCTGAGAGTGTTGTTGGAGAAAAAAGAGAAGGTCAGAAGGAGTCGCATTGTGTCTTTGTGGACTTGGAGAAAGCATATGACAGGGTGTCTAGAGAGGAGCTGTGGTATTGTATGAGGAAGTCTGGAGTGGCAGAGAAGTATGTAAGAGTGTGGTACAGGATATGTACAAGGGTAGTGTGACATTGGTGAGGACTGCGGTGGGAGTGACAGGTACGTTTAAGGTGGAGGTGGGATTACATCAAGGATCAGCTCTGAGCCCTTTCTTATTTGCAGTGGTGATGGACAGGTTGACAGATGAGATTAGACAGGAGGCCCCGTGGACTATGATGTTTGCAGATGACATTGTGATATGTAGTGAGAGTAGGGACCAGGTTGAGGATACCCTGGAGAGGTGGAGATATGCTTTAGAGAGGAGAGGAATGAAGGTCAGCAGGGCTAAAACAGAATATATGTGTATGAATGAGAGGGAGGGTAGAGGAATGGTGAGGATGCAGGGAGTAGAGTTGGTAAAGGTGGATGAGTTTAATTACTTGGGATCAATAGTTCAGAGTAATGGTGAGTGTAGAAGAGAGGTGAAGAAGAGAGTACAGGCAGGGTGGAATGGGTGGAGAAGAGTGTCAGGAGTGATTTGTGACAGACTGGTGCCAATAAGAGTGAAAGGGAAGGTCTACAAGAGGGTAGTGAGACCAGCTATGTTATATGGGTTGGAGACGGTATCATTGACGAAAAGGCAGGAGTCACAGCTGGTTGTGGCAGAGTTAAAGATGTTAAGATTTGCACTGGGTGTGAGTAGGATGGACAGGCTTAGGAATCAGTATATTAGAGGGTCAGCTCAGGTTGGACAGTTTGGAGACAAAGCAAGAGAGGCGAGATTGCGTTGATTTGGACATGTGCTGAGGAGGGATGCTGGGTATATTGGGAAAAGGATGCTAAGGATGGAGCTGCCAGGTAAAAGGAAAAGAGGAAGGCCTAAGATAAGGTTTATGGATGTGGTGAGAGAGGACATGCAGGTGGTTGGTGTGACAGAGCAAGATGCAGAAGACAGGAAGAAATGGAAACAGATGATCCGCTGTGGCGACCCCTAACTGGAACAGCCAAAAGAAGTTGATGATGAGGATTTTGGGCTTTCAGGATTCTGTAGCGCTCCTGGCACAATCGCTTCTCCGCAGCCTAAAAGATACAGAGTAAAGTGATGGAGCTTTCAGCCTGTCCAAGTAGGTCATGCTTTGGAGTCCCTGTATTTATCTTGGTGAGAAACCTCTGAGGTCTCTCCAGCTGCTGCAGGTGTGTGGTGAGGTACATACAAAGGGTACATTATACTGTATTAGTGGTCTGATGAGGGTCTAGTACAGTGGATTTATAACATCCTTTGACCTGGATGCTATGCCCTTGCTTATGGGGTGTACTTCATAGAAGGCTTTACTTACCATTGTGGAAACTTGATGTCGAAGATCAGATTTGTAGCACTGAGCAATATCACTTTAGTATAAGCTGAGTTAGAGTTTATTATGTTGGGATGTCCAGTAGGTGGATTTTTCTAATATAACATTATGAGGGTAACAAGTGTTGGTCAGTAAAGACAGTTATTTTGTGTTTGAAGATGTCAGAGTCTCACTCAAGACTGGTATCTTCCTTGCCTTGTGCACATGCATGGGATGGTGGTGGTCTGCTGTCCAGGGTGTGGGGTTGGGCTTACTGACCGTAGTCTGATGTGTGATGTTATCTTCTAACCTGAGTAAATACTTGCAGTGTGTCACAGGTTTATGTTGGTTTTTCTTAATAGCAATGGGCTCTTGGTAAGCATGAGACAGTTGTTAAACTATCTCAGAATGACAAGTACAAATAGGATACTTATTGAAGGGGCAGAAGCAATCTGACATTCCATGCTGCTAGAGATAGACTGTGTCGATTAATGAGCTGATGTGGGTAGTTCTAGATGGGCGCCGATGACATAGGCTTAACTTGGTGGAATGAGTAGGGTACTAGCTGATACAACGGAGAGCTGAGTTGAGTAGGGTACTAGCTGGTACAACGGAGAGCTGAGTTTTATCTCCTGTTATCTCCATAGTAGGCTCCATGTATAACAATCTACCATCAGGTATAATTTCCACTAGAGTACAAGCAACAGAGGCCAAGTGACCTATGTCCGTTAACCTGCTTGAAACGCAACCTTTTTAGTTTTTACGAGTGTTTCAGTCCATTTTCTTCTTGTAACCCAGCTGGGAGCAGTTAACCACAACACTGCTTAGATGGTATGTAAGAAAATTTGTGCTTTGTGAAAATGTCAACAGACAGTTATGTAAGCTTTATTAACAGTAACTGAATTCATCAAATGGCAACAGAACAGCTGAAAGTGTGCAGCAGTAAGACAGCAGGCTGAATAATATAATTACGGGGGGGGGGGGGGCATGGTGCTTAACATTAGTAAAGATGTCAAGTATACCTTAGAGTTAAGGTCACTAAAAACAAGAGTGCTGACCTTTGAGCTGATGTCTTGGAATTAGGATAAACGAAAACTGAGTGCTTGCTTTTGGTTAGATTTGGGAGTTTGCTTGGAGGTGTATGGTTAGTGCAGCTATAGGCTGCTCAGCATATGCTGGTTGGTGAGGATAGCGTAGGTAGCTTCTCTTTTGTTTAGTTTGAGTCTGTTTAGTCAATTTTCATTGTAGAGGGGAAGAATCTGACTGGGGAGTTATCTTGCCAAGTATAGTAGTGTATAGTAGTGGTACCACAACATTGTGCTTGGTGTAGCTAGTACTTATCCAATGCAACAAGGACGTAAACTGAATCCTTTGACTGTCTTCCTCCTTATGACATAGAATATGGCAACTCGGTAGAAGAGACTGCTTAGCTGTGCATCAGCCCTCTTTAAACAGATTTGAAAAACTGACCACAACTAATAAGGAATTTCCTCAGTAGACAAGTCTGTGGGAGACGATAAGGCTGTGGCATGTTTTCCTACTCAGTATGTCCTTCACCCTTTGACTGCACAGTCTATTAATTTTCCTTCCCATAACATGAAAGTTTGAGGACAGCATATATATTTTTTAATACACTTGGCACCTCTTTTCAGCTTTCCGGAGTGCTGTCTCAGTAAAAGAATGCACTGGGACTTACCTTAGCAGTCCACGTGCCTTTGTTTATCCCTTTCTGACTGATCAGCAGGCACCACTTTGTTTCCAACATTCTCCTCTTGCACCAAGACTGTCTCCTTAAGAACATCCAGGTACTTGCAAAGGGGTGCAGGGTGTTTTGTCGAGGGGCATCTTATCAGTTTCTGTTGTAGAATACCCCACTTGCCAATTCAACCAACGTATGAAATACCATTTTATTGGATAAAGGGAACTGTTTCACTGTCTAGTGGTCAGAGTTCTTTGTAAAGGGAGAGTTCCCCTTTCTTTGTGACAGTGTGATCTTGATGTGGACTGGGGGGTTGCTTTCCCCACGTGGTGGGGTTGGAAGGCTGTCCCCCTACAAAGATGCTTATTTTTGGTGCTTGTGACTAATACTTGATTAGTCACAGTAAGATAAGAAAGTGGTATCCCGGCATATTGCCCAGTCACTAAGTTGGTCTAGTCAACTTCCTAAATTCAAGCTAGTGTTTGGAGAGTTTGCCATGGAAATAATAGACCACATTCTCCCTGGTGTAATTCAAGATTTGTAGTTGCTAGTCCTAGAATTACAAATGAGTAACAGCAAAACAAGTTGTTTCTTACCCCCCTTCCAGTGTGTGGGGAGGTGCACCACCATAATTCTGCTACTTCTCATATATACAAACTCCAAGTTCACCATACAGTGAAGAAAAGTGAATACTGCAAGACACAGTTAGTTAGCTCATTATATCAAAGTCCATGAGTCCCTGAACTAAAAATATTTGCCTTCTTGTCTCAGCCTAGCTGCTGTCTGAATTGTGGCCAGGATTTACCAAGTAGTTAACCAAACCAATGGTCTGAGTGCCCAAGATAAAAACTGGTAAACCTGAAGTAAGGCACACATGGAGCTCAGCAAAACGGACAACTGCTTTAATGAAAAAGCACAAAAACAATCCAGAGCAAGCTAAATCACAGCAGCACAGCACACGAAATTGCAAAGCACAAGCAACAGCACAATAACGCTGTAAAGTTAATCCACATACGTTTTTGTCACGGTAACTTCATCAGATACCTAACCTCTGTTCCTTTGGTGAATAAATAAACTAATCTAATTCAAATGAACCAATGAGTGAACAAATTCAATTACACATGCAAAATGCTTTAAAACACATGCACCTTAAAAGTGAATGAATCTAAAAGTTAAAACCAAAAGTATATATAATAAATAGATATGTACATATATTATGTTATATAAAATACTTCAAACATAAACCTTGGTTAAAATTGCTTTGTTAAATATAAGTATTACCAGCACAAACCTAAAATGCTTCTAAAAATGTTTTTTCAAAAGCAGAAGCTAAATTGAATCCGAAATGCAATGAAATAGCACCACCTTGTGGAAATTAAATTAAATGCATGTTCATCATGTTAAAAGATACATGTATTATTATTAAAATAAACCATGAAATGCTTGCATATATAATATATTATACCATGACCCCCCCCAAAACGTGCACGCTGATTGGCCAGCGTGCCCGTTGTAAATCGAGTTATACTAATGGAAAAAGGTCCGGTCACCCGGACTTTTTTCCATTAGTATAACTCGGTTTTTTAAAACACTGTCTCGCTATGTTAAATGGGTTTAACATAGCGAGACAGCTTTAAAATAAGCAACGGAGATCTCCGTTGCTTATTTTAAAGCTGTCTCGCTATGTTAAACCCATTTAACATAGCGAGATTAGTTTAAAAGCAACGGAGAAAGCAAGATCTCCGTTGCTTTTTTTTTAGTGTTTCGCTATGTTAAATGAGTTTAACATAGCGAGACGGTTTTAAAATAAGCAACGGACATCTCCGTTGCTTATTTTAAAACTGTCTCGCTATGTTAAACTCATTTAACATAGCAACAGTAAAAAAGCAATGGAGATCTTGCTTTCTCCGTTGCTTTTTCACAACTCTGATGTACTGCGCAGGCGCCGCAGTACATCAGAACTGCCGGATGCCAGAGATCTGCGGAAGGGCAGCAAACAGGCATTATACTATGCCATTATTTAAGAAAAGGAATAGTTTCTTTTCTTAAATAATGTCATGGTATAATAGCAATAACCACTTCTGGGTGTGGTAATGCTAAATTTACCCGGTTGGCTTTGTTTGGTCCTCGGGCCCAGGACCAAACAAAGCCAACCGTGGGTAAATTTAGCATTACCCACACCCAGGCGTGGGTTATTGCTATATAAAATTATTTAAAAATATAAATATTATAATAATAACATACTATAATTTGGCTGATCTCTATTTCAGCACAGGTTTCAAGGATAACACTTCATTTAAACCAGGGGCAGAACTTGCATCAAGAACAATTTGCCAATTTCTTTTCAAAATTCTTTTGAAAAAGAGGAACAAGTATATCACTACTCAAGGTTTTGCCAACTATAATACCACAGGTGTGATTTATATTGCTAGATGTGAAATCTGTGACTCTTTTTACATTGGCAAGCCCAAGAGGAAATTGAGGCAGAGAATTTACGAGCAGTTATATGAGATAAAGAAAAGATGATAATGCTCTTTTTAAACATCAGAACATTTGTGGCAAAGCTAAGTTTCAGTTTTTTGTCATAGAAGTAGTCCCACGAGACCCCAGGGGAGGGCCTTGGGAGACTCTGTTGGAATATAGGGAGCTATATTGGCAAATTATTCTTGATGCAAGTTCTGCCCCTGGTTTAAATGAAATGTTATCCTTGAAACCTGTGCTGAAATTGAGATCAGCTAAAAAATTATAGGATGCTATTATTATAATATTTATATTTTTAAATAATTTTATATATTATATATGCAATCATTTTATGGTTTATTTTAATAATAATACATGTATTTATCTTTTAACAAGATGAACATGCATTTAATTTAATTTCCACAAGGTGGTGCTATTTCATTGTATTTTTGATTCAATTTAGCTTCTGCTTTTGAAAAAACATTTTTAGAAGCATTTCAGGTTTGTGTTGGTAATACTTATATTTAACAAAGCAATTTTAACTAAGGTTTATGTTTGAAGCATTTTATATAACAAAATATATATATATATATCTATTATATATACTTTTGGTTTTAACTTTTAGATTCATTCACCTTTAAGGTTCATGTGTTTTAATTAATTTTGCATGTGTAGTTGAATTTGTTCACTCATAGGTTCATTTGAATTAGATTAGTTTATTTATTCACCAAAGGAAGAGAGGTTAGGTATCTGATGAAGTTATTGTGACGAAAACATATGTGGATTAACTTTACAGCGTTATTGTGCTGTTGCTTGTACTTTGCAATTTCGTTTGTTGGGCTGTGCTGCTTAGCTTGCTCAGGATTGTTTTTGTGCTTGTTCATTAAAGCAGTTGTCCATTTTGCTGAGCTCCGTGTGTGCCTTACTTCATATTTACCAAGTAGTTGCTTTGGCTTGTCATCATGGCACAGTAGAGAAACTGAAACTTAATCAGTGGTGTAGCCATCTGAGCTGTGTCCAGTTCATCAACTGCCATCACATTCAGAGAACTTTCTTAACAGGCTTGGGGTGTACTGCACCTCAGGTAGTGGCCTTTAACATTTTGAGTACTCCTTCTTGAAGTCCCACATTTAAAAAAAAAAAAAAAAAAAAAAAAAAATTCGCCCGATTCTGGTGTATAGAACGGACTGTTTCCATTTTCAGACCAAGATGTTTTCAAACTCTGCTTAGAGTGTTAGCGTCTGTATCTAGGCACATTTCTATACATTATGATTTGCAGATGAGACCGTAGCTTTTTGGGCAGAACCTGGTGTTCTTCATTTTATTTATTTATTTATTTATTTATGTTACATTTGTTGACCGGGATTGTCCGATTGAACTGAGGTGCCCTTTTTCAACGGAGGCCCTGGGGAAAAGTTCCACATATTGTACAATTATCATTTAACAGAAGCTATTAACAGCATAAATTCAGAATGTTTACAAGACATTTAAATAGAAACTTTACGATTTGAATAATAAATAATTTTGACAGAGGTAACGATACACACAGTAGTATATTGTCAGGTGCAGCTAAGCAAACATCCTTCTACTGAAATATTTACCTAAGACATTAACTGTTTAGGTTTTAGAAGACAGGTGAAAATCTAGAGAAAGAGGGCTAGAGAGAGCTTGGGTAGAGAATAAGTAGAGGGCAGGAGGTTGATTGTCAGTAGGATAGGAGGTATGTTTAGGGAGTGTTAGTACAGTGGCAAGACCAGTGTTTTTTTAGTTACTCTTTGGTAGCTGTCTTAAATTGTATAGGATGTTAGTTGCTCTTTGGTAGCTGTCTTAACTTGTATAGGATGTGTGAGGGTCCTGATTTCTAGTGGGAGCCTGTTTCATGCAGTAGAAGGATGATAGCTGTAAATGTTATGCCCAGATTTGGTCTTGGGTTTGTAGATTTGTAGTAGGTCTTGGTTGGAGCTCCGAAGAGGTCTGGTGGGAGAATAATGGGAGATGAGAGCAGATAGTGTAGGACAGTAGGAGGGCTGTTAAAGGATAGAGTGAATGATCTGGAGCTGAGAGAGGAGAAGCTGGTGGGGTAATTATAGCCAGTTTTGGTGTTTTAATGACAGACAGTGGTGGCATTTGTACGTTTGTTGGGCTGCAAACCTGGTTACATTGTTGTAGGTAGATTCTAATTTGGTCAGTAGTGAGGAGTTGAGATTTGTAAGAATTTGAGAGCTATACATTAGAACTTGGTAAGAGGTATGCTTGAGAGGGAGTAACCTTAGCTTCGATGTTGAGAAACTTCTTGTTTCGATAAATGAGTTGTAGCTCTTACTGATAGAATGATTTACATGCAAGTCAAACTTAAGTTGATCATCGATGCTGACACCTAAGAGTTTTGTGCTGCATTCTACCTCGAAGAGAGTGTTATAGCGAAATAGTAAGGAGAAGGAGGATTTAATGTGGTTACGATTTTTGGGGAGAAAGAGTAATCGCTTAGTTGTTTTAGGATTAAGGATAAGCTGGTTATTAGAGAGCCAGGTTTCGACAGATTTAAAGGATGTCTGAGTAGCTGAGAAGAGCTCAGAGGGAGAGTTAGCAATGGTGATGACTAGAGTCATCTGCATATTGAACCAGTGATGACTGAGGGCAAGAAGTATAGAGTTGATTAGTGAAGATAGTAAGTAATGGATCAAGAATAGATCCTTGGGGAACACCCATTTTTACTGGGAGAGGAGGAGAGAGTACATAGTGCCATCTCACTGATTGCAGTCTGTCAGTGAGGCAGCTGGGGAACACCCATTTTTACTGGGAGAGGAGGAGAGAGTACATAGTGCCATCTCACTGATTGCAGTCTGTCAGTGAGGCAGCTGGGGAACACCCATTTTTACTGGGAGAGGAGGAGAGAGTACATAGTGCCATCTCACTGATTGCAGTCTGTCAGTGAGGCAGCTGGGGAACACCCATTTTTACTGGGAGAGGAGGAGAGAGTACAGAGTGCCATCTCACTGATTGCAGTCGGTCAGTGAGGCAGCTGGAGAACCATGCAACCGTAGTAGTGGAGAAGTTAAGGTTGGACAGTTTGTCCAGCAGAAGAGAGTGAGAGACAGTATCAAAAGCTTTTGAGAGGTCTAAGAATAGGCAGGAGATAAGTTTGTGGTCATCTCTGGCTAGAGAAATGGTGTTAAGGAAGGATATTAGGGCTGTAGTAGTGCTGTGTTTAGGTCGAAAGCCATGTTGAGTGAGTGTGAGCAGATTTTCCTGTGTCAAGTATTCCATGACTTGTTTATGTATACATTTTTCCAGTACTTTAGAGAGAGGTGAGAGGATAACAATAGGTCTAAAATTGGTGATTTCAGAGGAGTTAACCTCCTTTTATGTATAGATAAAGTGTAGAATTGTTTCCAGATGGAAGGGACTTTACACTCAAGAGATGGAGCGGTTAATTAAGATAGATACAGGACCTTCATGCATGTAAGAAACGTTTTTAAACTGAGAACAAATCACAAGTAACATTAATATCTACTGCTTTGTTTATTGTTTTCACTTTATTTCTGTGTCATGATCCTTTTGCTGTCTGTAAATACTGTTTCGCCACAGTAACAGTAAGCAGTCATTAGTAGCATGCAGAACGCCACATGGCTCACTGTAAAGGACTACACAAAACTGCATTTGCTGTCCAGTTAACGGAAGCTAAAGCGGGTTTAGCATGTTCACTCTTTAGTAAGACATATATTGCTGCAGCTTAATTAAACTAGGTGCAAATACAGAGAACAATGGAAGAGAGTAGCTTGTATAGTGAAGGAGATAAGAATTCCTGCTTGGAATGTTAGGAAGAAATAATTGAGAATACAGTGCACAAATCAGTCTGTTAACGGGTCAATCAGCAACTGTAGAAACTAGTGATATTCTACACGATTTTGATACATTGTTAGGTGTACTTCAAAAAGGATATAATTCAGGAAGTCTCTTTATTATTCCTTTATTGCTTGAAATATGCATCAGTAAGCCTGTCAAGCAGTAATCATGTACATATGTTTAATAAGTACCTTATTTGAAAGCATTTTAAACTCTCCCGGTTTCTGTTTACTTGTATTGTGTTGATTTTATTGAGTTTTAATTAAGTATTTTTTTTTTCTTTTTGAAATGTGCTTTAAGAAATGCACCAATAAATCTGCAGCCACAGTTTGGATGTAGACAGCCTCTGTAACCTTTTTAAATGAATTGCAGTCTACCCTAAGGTTGGCGTATTTTGCATCAGTCCTTCCAAGTGCCATTCACCATAGCGTTATCCCCAGTATCAAACAGAGTTCAGGATTTCCATACAGAGTAAAGTTTGTGCAGTTCGCTGTTCTTTAGCATTCTAATCAGCATGCACCCTGCCATAGCTTCTGTTCTGTTTTCAGTCTAGCTGTAACATCTTGAAATCTTTGTCATATTTAGTTGCTTATTGATGCACCCATCTTGCATATTAAACAAGGAAATGTGCATGCAAGATGGTAGATCTAAGCGCAAAACATGGTAAAAGATAAGTAAAACAAATTACAAATAAAAAATGGAAGCTCCTGTGTGAATTTAATCAGATCCTTGTATAAAGAAGGTACTTGGGATGAAAAATCATTTTGCATTGTGAAGAAAAACTCTTACGAGATCACATTTAGCCATATTCCAAGAAGCCCGAGTCAAGTATACCTGATCACTGCATAATATCTCTACTTAAAGTTATAAGCTAATCTTACTTCACTGGGTATAAATTTCATGTCTTGCTTGCCACAAATGGAAGATAGCTTCTTCACAGTTTTGTATTTACAAGTTCCCAATATGCTGACTTCCCTAGGTGATGATGCCCTTAATAGAGTTGTCCTAGCACAATGCTCACTTAAAATGTTACTCGCATGACCTTCAAAACTTAACCTTTCATTTATTGTAACCCCTAAATTCTCAAATTCCATATATTTCCTCAAATAATTCAATCTAGATTATAGAGAGATCATGGATTTCCTTTTCCTAAGTGTACAATTTTACAGTGAGATGTTAAAGTTCAAGTTAAATAACAACAAATTTTGTATTTTGACTCGGTCAAGAATGACACTTCAGGATTTGCAAAATACTTGTTTATTCCACAAAGAATTTTGGGAGACTACCTGTTAAAATCACTCCATATACATGAATACATAAATAAATATATATATATATATATGTATATATATATATATATATATATATATATATATATATATATGTATATATATGTGTGTGTGTGTATATGGGTCTACTTCATATGACCTAAATTTCATTTGACTGAAAACTCATTTGACTGAAACTCAACACTGACACATTAAAGTAAAGGTATATTCCCTGTTCCGAACAACTCCAAATGCAGCTGTATTGAAATGAAAATTTTAGGAAATGGACATATGGATGGATTGGACGACATGCACAGGAGGCTAACTCCTAAGGGAAGTTCGGTTATAATTAATTCCTCACCGGAGATACCTAATGGACAGCAACAGAGGCACCATAACGTAGAGGGTACTGACATGCCTGTTTTACCTACTCGAGCAGAACCAAGTAGCAGTAGACTTGCAGCCACAGATTTCACTTTTGATTTCTCATTTGGCAACCTCATGGAGGAGGCCAAACAGACTGGTACCAAGTTGAAATACAGCCAGCAATTGCGGACATATTCTCATACTAATGCTTATGGCATTGGCGACAAAGGTACTGGTGTTTCTAACATTAATAAAGACCATTTGAAGAAAGTGAATGCACAAGAAAGGAAGAAAGAATATTTCTTAAAACATTTTTTCGATTCTCATTGTACTTTTGATAGTGTTTGTGAAGCTAAAGCTAGAGAGCAATTTAATCCCAACAAATTGAAAGGAACATTGAAGGATTTGATATACATGTTTGGGGGAAAAAATGAATGTAATAAATGCTATTAAGCTAGATAATGCTTATTTATCTTATTGTATTAATGCTAACATAGTACCTGTAGGTTTACGTTTTTATAAGGCACCTATGGGAATTGATATAACTAGTGAAGTAAAAACTGAATTTAACAAATTATTTGATTCATTTGGAATACAATACATGAAAATGTTAGTTAAGCATAATGATGAAAAATTATGTAAAACGATGAATGAAGTTGAACAGTTAAATGAAGTCATTCTCAGTGACTTAATGTGTGAGAATTGGGAGAAGCTCTATTTAAAACAATTTGAGTTAGCAGAATCCAAAACTAATAAAGCATTTGATAGAAAAAGTAAGAAAATAATAAGAGATACCGAGCAGTACAACAAAGGCAATGTGTATCAATGGGGAGGGGGACAACAGTTGGCTGATTCACATATAGGCAAACATAATGTGAAAAGTTCTCAATGTTACTCAGATTACATTGGGAAGAATAATTTTGAAAATATTCGTTAGGAGCGCAAGTCTGGCAACCCAACCAGTTGGAGAAGGGGAGGGAAATGGAAAAAGAAAGATTTCAGACATGAGAACGAATGGGAAGAGAGAATTTAGTAGGAATTTTAGATAATCATACGGTGGACTTAGGAAATGACTCTAAAATCATTAATGAAGGTGTCATTTCTAGTTACAAACACTTCAAAATATTTAACTACACGCAGACATTTTTGGATAAAACGCACTTCATCCTTTTGTCTAAGGGAATGAAGTTTATTCCCACAACCCGTTTTCGACTAGTGGACTGTTTTGAGTGAGTTCAAAATGTTTGTTAGGAAAATAAACTTAGCGTTGATGTTTAAGGACAAAGATGAACATAACATGGTGAATAACAATGTGTTAATAAAGAAAAGTAGTTATATGCCAGTTATGAATTCCAATGTACAGTTATATGATAGGTTGGTAACACAGCAGATCTATCAGTTTAACAACCGAAATACAAAAGAAAAAAGTAAAACATAATTTAACATTGGAAGAAGAAGATGTTTTGAATAAGCTTAGAACAGACAATAGTATATGGGTAATGAAACCAGACAAAGGTGGAGGCATTGTGATTTATGACCGTCTTGAATATAGTACTAAAATGTATGACATCTTTCATGGTTCAGGGAATTATGAAACAGTATTTATAAATGAGGTTAACATCGCCTACAGACAGGTTTACATATTGAAGAATTTTTATTGGATAGACGGATATCTGAGGATTTATATAAATTCCTAAAAGTAGAACATCTTATGTTGACAACCCTTGTGGGTATACCCAAGGTACACAAAGATATAATTGATCCACCGTTTAGACCAATAATATCAGGTAGTAAATCTAAGACCTTCCCCTTAGGGGTGGCGGTGGATTCTATGCTTACATTTATGGTAATATCACCCATATGGTCAAGGATTCCTGGGAATTTTTAATAAATTACCCAGTTGATGTATGAAAAAATGGCCTTTTGTTCACATCTATTGATGTGATAGATTTATTTTCATGTATACCTAGGGATGAAGGAATGGAGGCCTTTACCAATAGTATTAGGAAACACAGCACTCTTGATTGGGACAGAGTTTGTCTGATTGTGGAACTTATGTCTATTGTACTGGACAACAACTACATATACTATGAAGGCGAACATTTTAGACAAACAAAGGGTGTTGCTATGGGGGCAGCTTGTGCCCCCATTTTCGCAAACCTTGTCATGCTTCACTGGGAAGAGGAGAAGGTATTTAAGAGAAAATGTTATAGTAACATCAAATACTATTTTCGATTTTTAGATGATATCTACATTCTATGGGAAGGTGACCAGGACTCTTTTAACAGTTTTATGGAATACATCAATGGAAGTAGTGAGTTTTTGAAGTTTACTTCTGAGAGTAGTGTTACAGGAGTGGCATACATGGATACATATATAACCAATGGTGGGACAGGTTTTAAGTCAAGGATTCACAGAAAAAAACACTTTTTCAAACTCATATGTGGAATATAGTAGTAATCACCCTAGAAGATTAATGTATAACATCTTTAAGGGGCAATGCATTAGAGCAATGAGGATATCTGAATATGGGGATATGATTGAAGAATTTAGATACATCTCTGACTTATTTAAGGACAGAAGTTATGATATTAGAATGATGAGAAAGGTTACGGAATATGTAACTAGTGAATGGGGAAAGAAGTATACCCCATTATTGGGAGTTAAGTATACAGGCGAACAAAGAAATAATGTAATACAAATTGATGGAAAAAATAACAAAGTGTACAATAGGGCATGTATATTGGAATATGGCCCATATATAAATCAAATTAAAGAAATCCTAAGTAGTAATTGGTATGTATTGTTGACAGACCAGGAGAAGTTGGACATCTTAGGCCCCAAACCATTATTCGTTTCTAAGATGGGGAGCAATTTGAAAACACTTCTAGAAAGCGGCCTGGCAGTAAAAAAGACAGAGAGAGATACACATGCATCTAGATGTGGCGCATGCAGTCAGTGCTTTGCCATTTGTGAGGATGTAGGAGTAACATTAAATAATATTAATAGGACGAAAATATGTTTTAAACAGGGCAATTGTAACACCAAAATGGTCATATATTTAGCTAAATGTATGGCATGCTCAGCATTCTACATTGGAAAAACTAAGAGAAATTTTAGAAAGCGAATATATTCTCATTTATATAGTATTAGAACAAAAGATCAAAATAATGCCCTGTTTAAACATATAGACAATCAAGGAGATAAACACTATTTCAAATTTGCTATCCTGGAGAATGTGTTGAAAAATCCTCTGGGAGGTAGTAGTAAAAATGTATTCGCTTACAAAGAGGTGTGGTGGCAGTTGCTGACTGATCCAGCGACACCACCAGGTTTAAATGAGCATATACACATTAAACTTCTACTAGAAATAAGGAATTGATAGTATATTTTTTGATAGTATTTTTTATTATGATGTATATAATTGTTATATTTTGTATAATGTTATAGTATTTTTATTAATTGAGAGTAGGTTTTAGACGCCAACAATGAATATTTAAGCATTCTGTATCAGTTGTTTCGACTTTCTGAAGAAGCTCACAGTTTGTGAGCGAAAGCGCTTGTTTGTATTAAAATCTTTTTATTGTGAACTACAGTTGCAGATAGTGGTTTGTTCAACCCATGTCAAGGATTTTAGCTGACCTTTGGTGTGTGGAAAAGCTATCTTTGTGACGTTCTGTATCGCTATGATATACTTTCTTTTGTGAACTGAACGTTTGTTTCAGTTGAGTTTTAATTAAGTATTTTTTTTCTTTCTGAAATGTGCCTTAAGAAATGCACCAATAAATCTGCAGCCACAGTTTGGATGTAGACAGCCTCTGTAACCCTTTTAAATGAATTGCAGTCTACCCTAAGGTTGGCGTATTTTGCATCAGTCCTTCCAAGTGCCATTCACCATAGCGTTATCCCCAGTATCAAACAGAGTTCAGGATTTCCATACAGAGTAAAGTTTGTGCAGTTCGCTGTTCTTTAGAATTCTAATCAGCATGCACCCTGCCATAGCTTCTGTTCTGTTTTCAGTCTAGCTGTAACATCTTGAAATCTTTGCCATATTTAGTTGCTTATTGATGCACCCATCTTGCATATTAAACAAGGAAATGTGTATGCAAGATGGTAGATCTAAGCGCGAAACATGGTAAAAGATAAGTAAAACAAATTACAGATAAAAAATGGAAGCTCCTGTGTGAATTTAATCAGATCCTTGTATAAAGAAGGTACTTGGGATGAAAAATCATTTTGCATTGTGAAGAAAAACTCTTACGAGATCACATTTAGCCATATTCCAAGAAGCCCGAGTCAAGTATACCTGATCACTGCATAATATCTCTACTTAAAGTTATAAGCTAATCTTACTTCACTGGGTATAAATTTCATATCTTGCTTGCCACAAATGGAAGATAGCTTCTTCACAGTTTTGTATTTACAAGTTCCCAATATGCTGACTTCCCTAGGTGATGATGCCCTTAATAGAGTTGTCATAGCACAATGCTCACTTAAAATGTTACTCGCATGACCTTCAAAACTTAACCTTTCATTTATTGTAACCCCTAAATTCTCAAATTCCATATATTTCCTCAAATAATTCAATCTAGATTATAGAGAGATCATGGATTTCCTTTACCTAAGTATACAATTTTACAGTGAGATGTTAAAGTACAAATTAAATAACAACACATTTTGTATTTTGACTCTGTCGAGAATGACACTTCAGGATTTGCAAAATACTTGTTTATTCCACAAACCATGTTGGGAGACTACCTGTTAAAATCTTCAGAATCAGTCTTAAAGTCTCATGAAACAGAGGAAACACTCCATATACATGAATACATAAATATATATATATGTATATATATATATATATATATATATATATATGTGTGTGTGTGTGTGTATGGGTCTACTTCATATGACCTAAATTTAATTTGACTGAAATTCATTTGACTGAGACCAAAACACTGAAAGTTCAAAAGACTGAAAACTCATTTGACTGAAACTCATAACACCGACACATTAAAGTAAAAGGTGTATTCCCTGTTCCCCACTGTAGTGTGATTCTGGAGTTCGAGTATATACATATATATATATATATATATATATATATATATATATATATATATATATATATGTAGAGAGAGAGTTTGGGGGGTGTGGGGCACAGCCCCCCCACATACTTTATACATTTTAAACCATACACATGGATATTTATAACTGCAATGAATAACTCTTTGCAGAAAATATTTGCCTAAACTATGTGGGGGACTTCACCCCCCACCCCCCACCTAACTATATATATATATATATATATATATATATATATATATATATATATATATATATATATATATATATATAAACTCCAGGATCGCACTACAATGGGGAAAAGGGCATAGGTCATATGAAGTAGACCCACACATATATGTAAAAATCCCCCCCAAACATCTTTATAAAATTTCCACATGTGACAAAGGCAATCTTACATTTGTATAAGTTTAAAAATATACAAAATGAAATCACTTTAGTTGTAAATGGTTTACATCACAGGCACCATTGAAACTGTTATATATCTCCACACAGTGGATATAAAAAGTGTACACACCCCTGTTAAAATGCCAGG